>NC_056743.1:1424515700-1424542986 GCF_019279795.1 Protopterus annectens
TGACAATGTTCTTACTGTATAAAAGTGCCTGGGTAATGTGACTTCATACCATATCCTCATATCACTATAGTATTCCCAAGCACACCACTGTCTGCATTAGCAGTCAGCACAGCACTCAGCAGTAATGCCCCAGGGTTGTATTAACTAGAAGGCTTTCAAACAGAAGGCAGAGGGCACAGAGGAGCAGGTCTATGTTAAATCATTGAACGCTTAAAAAAGCAAATGATGATTTATTGAACCCATGTAAGCGAAAGGTTACAATCTCAAACTCTTAGAACAGTGATTTTTTTTTCCAAGGGAAAAAAAATCGCTGTTCCACAAAAAAAAAAAAAAAAAATTTAAAACATTACATAAAGTGGGGGACTTCATCCCTACACCCCCCCCCACTTAAATATACCAACTCCGAGATTGCACTACAGTCATGAAAATGGCAAAGTAATGGAAGCAGCCAAGCGATTTCTTTCCCAGGGAAAGAATTCGCTTATATGCAGTTTCACTATTTTGCCTTTTTCTGCTTTCAATTTAGATCAAGACACATTCGAAAGAATGCGTCTTCGATCATTTAATAGGAACCCCAGAGGATCAGCTGAAAACATATAAAAATTTCAACTGGATATGAGAGGAAGTGGAAATAATTCACAGAAACAAAACACAGACAGCACATAAAACTTCAACATATCATAGACAAATATATACACAATATAACATAGCAGAAAACTACTTATATAATGTAAACTCAAACTAGACTTATGCACAGTGTACAGGAAAAGGAAACATAAGGCAAGCAGCTGTAAGCACAGCACACCAACCAGTGCAGCTCCAGGCGATAAATGTAAGGGCTTTACTCTGCATACCTACAATGATGAATACAATTAGCATCACAGATTCTATGTATTAAAAAAAAAACACAGTCAACTGGCAATATAGACCTGCATTACCAGCACAGGAACACTTCATGTCTTTGTGGTCCTGTACAGGTCAGTAATCTTAAACCCTTATTCATCAAAGTGCTTAAAACTAAGCCTGTGCAAAAAAGTAAAAAAGGGCATCTAAGATAAAATTGTGATAAAATATACAAATAAAATGGTTGTTAAGTACTAGTTATATAATTTGTTGGTAATAACATTGGGTACTTATGTATTACCGCAACCAGATTTCTGAAGTGTCTGAAGTGCCATAATTCATAAGGTTTGTGCGGAAACAGGTATCCTAACCTAAAAATGGGTCTGTAAATAAGTACATAGTAGTCTGTCACAGTGGGTATGAGGCAGAAAGAGGAATAATGGTGACATTTTGTATACCTGGGTGGCGCGCTTCATTTGTTCTGTGACTTGCACAGTGGAACACCCCTGTACAAATCCCGCATTCACTGTTAGCAAAGGGAAACTTACTCAAGAATATATACACACTAACTTTTCATGGCCAGTAATCATCAAAAGCAGACATGCCTGACAGGCACTGCTTGTAAGGAATAGTAAGTGATGGGGCACTGATCCCTCAGGGAGTGCTGCCTTTCTCCCCAGTGGGACTTATGTGTGAAGGGTGTTAAACCTTATCCCGCTTCACACAGATCATGGTGTACTTCGAACTTGTTGACTGCCAACAGGTAGTTACAGTACTAACAAGAGGGCCTGTAAATGCTGTCTGATTCAGTGAAATATGTACAAAATGTAACAATCGCAGATTACGATATGGCCACGGAAAGGGTTTTGAAAAGGGCCGCTTGTCTTGTTGGGAACGTGCTGACTTTCATGACATAACATTAAGGATGACTGAGAAGCAGCAGTCATGTGTATACATTGGGAAAGGACGCCACCAGGGAAGAGGAATTTTACCGTTATTCCTCTTCCTATGTGAAAAACAATCTGATGCACTAGTACTTGACAGCTGACACACCCCTTTTTAGGTTAACAAACATCATTTGGTGAAAAATGTGCAAATTATGGCACTTCGGAAATCTGGTTGTGATAATACGTAAGTACCTAACACTGTATAATCTCTCTCTTTGCAGATTTAAAATAGTGTCCATAGCTTTTAACATGGTACAGAAAAGAAAACTTTGGGTCCAGCCATATTTCCAAATATTTCTGATGCTTAGTTATGTCTGTGGAATCTTCTAATGGATCAGTTATCTTAATGCCATCTGTTTCACATAGCCAAAGCTCATTAGCATGCAGTGTTAACCTGTTGTTCAACAGTCAGTGTCATATATATGAAAATAAATTCTGTACATTTTTTTGTAATTCAGCTTGGGTTTTGGCACTGCAGAATTAGGTTGTGTACACATGGTGTTGTACACATTCTGTACAGCTAAGGCAAAGCATTAATAAATGGCTCTAACAACACATTTCTCAGCACTGACTCTTAGGGGACCCCCATGATGAAAGTCACTACATCTGAGATACTCTCACACAAAAAACACAATGACGTTTCCATCAATAGGTGTTTGCTGAACCCTCTAAATGAGTCTTCAGGAAGAAAGATTTCCTAGTTGTTCTGCGAGTTTGTCATACCTAACAGATTCAATCACTCTTTTAAGAGTTTCAGAAATTGATCATGCCAAGAAACCTTTCTCCATATTTGTTTAGATAGTGTCTGTGAAATAATATGCAGCTAGTGCACTCTGTTCACCTCTGAATATATGCTGCTTCTGAGATAAAAGACCATAACCAGTTGCCAATATATAATCCTTGCTAGCAGCTTTGTTTTAGAAAGAAATATAAAGATAGCAACAGACATGAAAGTTTGAACAGATTTTTGGGATGACAACCTTAAGAAGTAGGCAAATAAATGCTTGTTTGAGTGTTTAAAAACCTAAATACAAATTATTTTTACAAAAGTGCTTATAAACTAAGCACCATTACAATAAAGAATTTAAGTAACAATAAAACTACAATATAAAAGTACCCTGGTTGCCCAGATAGTTTCAGATAATTAAATATGATTATATACTAGCATCTATAGGGGCTTCTTGAATCCAGACAGCATGTAGGACCCTCTCATTCAGAAAACAGAACAATTTCAGAAAAATCAGAAGTGCCAACAAATTCAGAATCAAAGCTTAAGCTCATTCAGAGCAAACTGTTGGCTCCGCAATAATAAAAATAAATAGATACATAAACAAAGCAGCACAGCTCAAAAATGTTCAGGTTAAAAAATTACTCAGAAGCAATGTATCACATTGCTCTACAGGCAATGCAGCTCCATTTTAAGGACCCTTTTCCCACCGATAATAATATTTTCACTTCCAGGATATTAATGAAAAGTAGAACTACCTAAGGAAGAGAGACACAGTCAGTTTCAGGGTGATACTGCATCTGAATCCACGGCAAGAAAAGAGGAAGCCATCTAAAACTCACACTACAAGGCACAAAATTTCAACCATGGCTGAGCAATCAAATAATAAAAGCCAGGAAACCTGCATAATCTACCAAATCTCTGACAAAACACAATTTAGTAAGCTCAAGCACAAATACCATGTTTCAATATATGGATGTTTATGTCTAAGTCTTCGAAATCCAGAGAATTTATCAGCCACCAAACTTAATGACATAATATTATGTCAACAGTCATAGAACCAAGACGTTACCTGTAAAATCATAAACCCAGGGAAGCTGATAAAGGAAGACAGTCTAAGTGTTTATGTAAAAGCAGTGGTCGAAAATAACAACTAATAGTCCAAGTTCATTGAAAAGCTCAGGTACAGCCCACCATCACTACAACAGAATATTGTGGAGACTAACAGTAATTAAGAGGTATAATCCAAAAAATGGACATAAATAAAAATGTTCAGCAAAACAGTAAAGCAGCAAAATCTGCTTAAGGCATTAAAAGCCATATCATTATTTTAAACAAACTCCGTGGCACACCTGCAGAAGCCAATTGCCACCATCTTGATATCGCTGTCTGATAATAACCCCCCCTCCCACACACACACACACACACACACACACACACACACACACACACACACACACACATTACAGTTTACAACATGGATCTCAATGCAGTTTTCTACTCTTCTGTTCTATTTAATTAATTCAGTAAAATCTGTTTCTTACAACATTTTAATTCATCCAGTGCAGAATCAGGTCAAATGCCCATTCAGTCACTGTAAATCGATAACCTGATTTAGATAATTCCTTTTGCATGAATTGTTCTGCCTACATTAAAGACAAGTGATTAAAAAAGTGAAATAAAATGAAGTGATTCTGAGTACTATATGCTATTGTAAAGATTTAGGAACCATAGCCAGATGCAATGTTTTAGGAACCACAGCCCAATGCAATGATTTACAAATTATACCAGGTGCAAAGATTACAACAACAGATGTGGCTGTCATTATTTAAGAATGCAAACCAGATGCAGTGACATTAGATCCACTAGATTAATTGTGCAAAGTGTAATGATTCATGAAGCTAATTCATGAGCTGCAGTTAGGTGCAGTGATTTAGGAACTTCAGTCAGCTGGGAAGGATCTAGAACAACATGTAGGGTATAATTATTTAGGAAATGGTGTCAGGAACAATGAATCAAGAAGCTACAGTTTGGTTACCATTACAGTAGATATTCAAAGTGATGTTACTGTCATACGAACCTTCTGATTTCTGTTGGTTCAGACAGATTTTTATGCTCTTTCTCCTTCTTGTGAAGGTCACTGCTGGGCTTGCACCTGTGAAAGTCCTGAAATATGAGACATAACACTCATATATAGACAATACAAGCACATGCTTTGTTCAGTTCTTCAATCTAAAATACCTCTAGGAAAGTAAACTTGTGTTAGACAAATCGCCAGTGCACCAACACATAGAAAAAGAACGTTATACAACCCTTAACACTGAACTAAATTAGAAAGCTACCATAAATATCATCAGCACTGCAGAATTAGGGATATTTTTTTTCAGCATTTGGATGGTCGCATATCTTTAAAGTAAGTTTTGAATTGTTGACACATCAGTATATTAGCTTCTGGGTTGCAGCTGTTGTTTAGATTAACTCTCAATTTTTACAACACTTTGGGATAAACCTTTCAGAAGTGGCAATCTTATATTGGACACTCTCTCAATTGTGTTTTTCTTCCTTTCTCTATCAGTTAACTCAGCAAATAAATTTTGAAGACTTTAAGCCAAAGTGTCAGTTGTGTTTTATCTCATTACAATAAAGTTTGTTGCTTTACTCAGAAGTGGACTTCCAGCTTGTGTGCTATATGAGTTGCCTTCTAATGATACTGGAAGCTTTGTTGTTAGCTTCAACATTTTTATGTATTCTTGCACATGATGCAAAATAGAACTTTCATATGTTGTTGTATGAGGTGTATAATTAAAGGGCCTGAACAGGCCCGGTAGGCCAGATAATGAAGTCAATGAACAAGTAAACTGTATGAGCCCAGCAATCTTGAATTTCTGCCATGTGGAAATGTGACTAATTTTGTTGTCTTCCTTGTTTCATATAATGAGAAAAGAGACCTAGGCATTCTGGGGGGAATTTACTTTGTGACTGTCCAATGGAGCTCTGCAGAGCTTGTGTGTCTGTTTTTAGGGCTGAAGGCTGAATATGAGTGTGTTGATAATTAAGCTTCATAATGTCTTTGGAAGGTTTGGAACAAAGGAGCAATCACCACTTCAGCTCAGGTAATCTCATCATCTGCGTGTATCTCTCCTTGGTGGAAGACAGCTCTCCTGTTGGTCATCGAAAAAATGTCTGCTGTCTGTAGCTTACAGTTACCGAAAAGCTTCATTCCTTTGGAGGGCAGCGAGAAGACCGAGAAGATGTTCACTTATGATTCGGGCTAGTGCAAGAAAGAGCTTCAGCTGCTTCATACAAAAATTTTCTTCCACTTCTGAAAACATTGAAGATGGACTGCATTTTGCATTTCTTTTTCTCTGTATAACTGCTGTCAGTGAATATTCCTATTTTTCTGTGCAAAAAGTAGACTTTTGTTGTTGTTGGCTCATGTCAGGAAGTGGAGACAGTGGTTGCTGCATGACGGGTGGTCCTTGTACAATATTAAAACATTCTTTAGCAAAACGCCTGTAACCTATGATAGGTGAAGGCATGATAGGAGTGCTAGCAAATAGCTCAGCAAAGAAAAGAACATTTACTTAAGTAGCAACCACAGTTAATAATGAATTTAGGATCCTAGGATCCAGCTGCTGAGTCTAATACTGCTTTGTACATGAGACATTGGAACAAATCCAAATCCAATAGTTCTATCTTGGAATAAGTATGCAAACCCACTCTTACTTCTTTGACAATAAACAAGCCTCAATAATAGTTCATATGAACACCATGTCTTAGAATAAGCATGCAGTCATACACTGTTTTAACAAATTCTAGGCCTCAAAATATAATTAATACAAAACAGAATAATCTATAATAAAATCCCAAAATTTGAAGTGTGCACATTACCACTTCAACCCAACTTACTATCAGTTTCTGAAAACTGGCTGTGGTCCTTCATCATGGAAAAAGAATTTAACATTTTAGGAGTGTCTATTGATACTTACACAGGAATCCACAAATACACCCCAACATACCTTTAGCCATTCCAAGAAACAAACAAACAAACAAACAAACAAGAAAGAGCATTTGAACATGGGATGTATATTCTTCAAACCAGAAAGAAAAAATATAAGCTTCAAATAGACACCTTGTTCTGGGATCATAACAACTGCAGTGGTGAATTGCTGATCCTAGGAGACTTCAACATACCCTGGGACCAACATTTCACAACCAATACCAACTTGAACATCTCTTTGTTAGGATTTTCCCAAATAATTATTTACCATTTCTAATCAGAAAGTGCCTAAAAGACATGCTACCAATACACAGGACTACATTACTCACAAAATAGCCCAATAATTTCACATTCAGTGGGACTCTACCAATCATCTAATTAGGATCCAGTTACTGGCATCGGGAAAAACAAACCAAGTCTTATTATTCACATAAGAACTATTATTATAAGAAACCTGAAATAATTGCCTTCAATCATTTAACTTGCAATTCCTTGACCAAGAAGATGACAACAACAGAGCTTTATAATTATTTAACTTAACTATAAGCAGCTATATATTATCAAATATTTAACTTAATTATAAGCAATTATGATGGCGCAGTGGTGTAGTGGTTAGCGCTGTCACCTCACAGCAAGAAGGTTTCTGGTTCGATTCTCAGCTGGGTGCCTTCTATGTGGAGTCTGCTTGTCCTCCCTGTGTTTATGTGGGTTTCCTCCAGGTGCTCCAGTTTCCTCCCACATTCCAAAGACATGCAGTAGGTGGATTGGAAACTCTAAACTGGCCTTAGGGGTGAATGTGTGTGCGAGTGTGTGGTGCACCCTCTGAGGAGGGTTGGGCATCAGGCTAGCAACCTGATCCCATAAAACCCATACCTGCTACAGAAACCATGAGTAGTGAAAGGCACTTATTGCCCAATGTGCTGAATGCATGAGATTGAATCCAGGATCCAGGAGGATAAGCAACTACACATCATCCAAGGACATCAAAGTAAGGAGCAAACACTCTTCCTTGGATGAACAAATCAATAATGGAACTCATGTCAAGCAAAGACATGAATAATGAGATCCTTAGGAGCAATGCCTCACTTTACAAATGCAGAAAATTAAGAAATAGGTGTCAGCCACATTATCAGGCAGAGAAAAATAGGGACAATGGTGAAGGATGAGGGTGTGTCCATTTGGGCGAGGCTACCATAAGTCTAACGGACACCACACAGAGTTTTTAAATATTAATCAGAGTCACTTAAAAAGTTAATGGACTAACTGGTGTAGAATCATGATACAGCTTTGGAATAATAATAAGAGGAATGAATGTCTGATGGCTGGCATTACTCATCAAGTGCAATTATCTGTGATTTATGAGAGGCCGCAGCAAGGACATTCCAAAAAGTAAGGGATTGGTAAGAGGTATGGTGGTATGCGCGCGCGCATGTGTGTATGTGTGTGTGTGTGTGTGTGTGTGTGTGTGTGTGTGTGTGTGTGTGTGTGTGTGTGTGTGTGTGCGTGTGCACGTGTGTGCGTGTGTGCGTGTGTATGTGTGTGTGTGTGTGTGTCTCAGAATGCATGTGGGAGATGCCTGTGCCAATGAGATACATGGCCTGTCAGCAGTGATTACCACAGGAAGGTATTGATTACCACTAAGTGTATTCACTGTATGATTCAGAAACATGCATATTAGCTGATAATGAACTATTTCCTCATTATGGCTAATATATCTCTGAATCTCATTTTCCACAACTTTATTAACTGTTCCTTTTGCTACAGACTTACAGCTTGTGGCCAGCCTGTTTCTGAATCCAGTCCAAAGTCCCTTCTGGAAATGTACCTTTATCAGCAAGTATAATCCAGTAAACAAAATATAAATACATCAATAAATAAATAAGTATCTGGTTGTGTTAATTCCTGCAATTGTAAAGTTATTTTAGCAGGATCAGGCAAAGGAGCTCTTTTAATTATTACTTAATGGACTGAAGGGTTGGGAGGGTGGCCTAATGGTTAAGGTGTTTGCCTTACAAACACAACGTGCAGAGTTGGAGTCTCATAAGGGATAATTGCCTAGGCTTAAAATGGCTCGCAAGGGCATTTAGCCTAGTACTAATCTATGAACCAATGAAAGACCTGAGAACCTTAGAGACCGGCTTTCAAATACATATTTTGGAAGCCATTCAAACAGAAATAACCTCCTGTCTTGAACTGCCTCATTTAGCAAAGAGCAATTTTCAGAAGGTATTTAAATGGAAATATTTGAACAAACTTGCCTTAACTCCACACAGAACCATTAAAACTTTTAATGTTAAGAAAGAAGAATGGTGTCATACTTTCTACAAATGTGAAAAGAAGCAACAGTTCTAGGATGACATTCAGTGCTTTTTAAAGCACTTTGTCTGATAAATGTAAAATTTCTGAATCTATTATAGGGACTAATGCTTTCATTCCAAAATGTAAAATTGTACAGTAATATAATTTAAAATAGGAACTTTTGACTACTGCAAGATATAGCATTACTATAAAATGGAAAAAGTGATCTCTGCCTAGCATCTTTGAATTAATTACAATTGCCACTGTTGTTTTCCAAATTAAATACATTCTGTTGATACAAGATCTAAAAATAAAGTACCAAATCTTAAATAATGAAGAAAATTGAAAATGCTATTAGAGAAATTTAAGTAATTGATAAATGTCTAAAAATGGACGAATGTAGTATATTTATTTACTTGTATTATCTTGAAATTGTAAATTGTATATAGCTATTTGTGTGCTATATTTTTTAAATATTTTTTTTCTGGAAAAAAATACCTAATTTTGTGAATGTCTGCCTGATTTCTCCCTCTTTTTCGTCTCTCTTTTCTTCACAGTTCACTTCTTTACTGTAACTCTCTCTCCTTGGTGTAAACCTTCTTATGTTATAAAAATTCTTTTTTTCTTAGGGATGACTTTCTTTGAACAACGTTAACATTTTTTTTTCAGTTTTAATAAGAGAACATAGTTTTGAAATATTTTTCACTAGTAGCTTTATTAATGTTTGGTAAGTACCACAATATTCCAAGTTATGCTCGTGTTTAAACAAGATAAACAGTCGATGTGGTAATCTTTAAAAGGAGAAGGTAGACCTATTCTTCAGAAAAAAATTAAAAAGATGTTATTTTAATCACATGTTCCTTAAAAAATGACATGGGCAGGCAGGAGTGAATATGCCATATGGAAAAAATGAATTCTGGCATGATACTGAGAGACTAGCAGTTCACAGACTCAAGCAGAACTGAGAAGGAAACAAATCAGTTCTGGATTGATATGGGAGCATCTCACTGCTAACATTAATACCTTTGCAGGTGCAAAACCATAATTAGTCTTTATGTTGAAACCATTTTATCAATCTCTGAAGACAGTGGGAAATCTGAAGGTGAGTAAAGACAAATTTAATGGCTTAGGCTATAGTGGACCTCCCCATAGAAGATCCATAGTTTAGTAAGATTATTTTGGAACTTATGCAGAATGTAATTGTTTACTAGCTACATGCAGGTATGATAATTTAGAACCATAGTAAGGAGAGATGATTCTGGAAATGCACAGGAATTAATGTTTTAGGAACCATAGCATTACTTTCAGATTTAGAAACTGCACCCAGATGTTATAAATTAAGAAATGCATTGAAACATAATATGGGACCCACAGACAGGGAAATAATTTGGGCAATGCAGCCGGGTGTGATGATTTACAAACCACAGAGAAGTGTAGTGATTTAAAAACTGCAGCCAGGTGTGAAGAATTAAGATCAACATGCAGGTATGATGATGTAGGAATTGCAGCCAGGTGTGTTGATTTAAATATTACAGGCAGATGTGATGACATGAGGGACCACAGGTATGTATTATAACAAATTCAGATATAAGGCAGACAAACACAGAGCATAAACAGAAGGAAACAATATATACATGATAAAGTAATAATCATGTTAGAAACTGCAGTTAAGTTCTTTAAAGCCAAGGCACACTATTCTCTGCTGACAAGTGAACTTTTTTCATTTTAAGTATCAACATACATTGTTGAAATAACCTGTATTTGATGGATATTTGTCATCTGATTCCATCATTTATTTAAGAACAATCATGTCAACAGATCATAAATAAATTCAAGTGAGATACACATTAGCATAATGTAACTTGAAATTCTTTGTAAAGCTTTTGTACACAAGGCATTCAAAAGCCTTCTGCAGCTGACAATAATTGGAAGCTATCAAAGTCATTATCTGCTGCTTGACAAAATTTGTGCACTTCCAGACATTTCAAAAGTTTTTGTAGACAGGCAATGTTAGACAAAAATTAATCCTATAAAAGTAGAATCCTGTTTTTTCTGAACCAAATTGTTTTGTCGTTGTTCCAGCTTTCCTTTTTCCCCTTCATCTGTTGTATTTCATTAATATAGTGGTGGGATGGTTAATACATTCTTTTTTAGACTGCGAGTATGAATGGACAGATACCTATTCTTTTCTTCGGTGTAAGTGGGAATTTGATGGCTTCATCAAAAAGGCAGTAGTTGAAACAAAGTAAGTGGCAGCATATCACATCTGTGTAGAATAGAGGAGCTATGCTTTATCAGACAGGGCAAGTAAGTAACTCCATGTGTTTATTTGCTGAGATGTTGAGTGAATAAATACACTATGCCAACAAACTACACACATCCCTATGTTGTTGTGATGAGTGAGTAACTTCATATGTTCACGTGTTAACATTGAAAGAGAAAGTAACTGCTCCGTACACACCATTTCCTATAGGATCTTTTATTCACTAGAGCTAACAGCAAGTCCCAACAGGTCAACGTTCTGAGAAGGCAGCAATTACAAATAATCACATCTTGTTTGACTGACCCATGATTTTCCTACCCCAAAAACTGAAAACCTAGGGAGGTCATTAGCCAAATCAATGAAAGTTCCCAAGGGTGCAAAACACAACAAACATTTTTATAGAGGACAAACCCAACTGCACTCCCAACATGGCAGCAAGCATCCCCTTCTCTGAACTATATTATATATCTATATGTGTGTGTGTGTGTGTGTGTGTGTGTGTGTGTGTGTGTGTGTGTGTGTGTGTGTGTGTGTGTACACACACACACACACACACACACACACACACACACACAAATTCAAAGAAGAGGGAGAAAGGGAGGAAAACATTACTTACTAACTTGCTCTTCGTGTCTGGCTGCTATGACAGAATGTTTCATGTGTGTTAATTAAGTATGTAGCATGACAAAATGTTTCATGTGTGGTGTTAATTAAGTATGTAGCAACAAACAGTAAGACTCCTCCTGAGAAGTCAGGGAGTCTACTCAGTAAAGAGTTACTCCTCTTGAACCTGGAAATGAGTGACTAGAGGATCTTTAAGTTGGGTAGGCACAGGCACCAATGGAAAGGGCAGCGGGCTATGCAAGGCTTGAGGGAGTGTAAAAAAAGGCTGGTGGAATCTAGTAAGATTCTTTCTCATGACGAAAAAGATGTGGGACTGTCCTATTCAGTTGCCAGAAGGAAGGTAAATTTGCATAATTTCATTTTCTATGAAAATTAGCATGTGTGTGTATGGGGGGTGCTTCAATTTTCATTTGGTAAAACATGTGTTTTTTTAATTATAATTTTTTTGTTGTCCCCCTACACAACTGAACATTGGCTAGTCCTGTGAACCTCTTTTCATTTGTTGGGTCCATCTAACCCAACAAGCTTCCTCCAGAATTTCTCTGACCCATGTTTGGGGCTGGGAAGAAGACTGAGGCCCCTAAATTCTTACCCCTTGCATGTATCAACAACATCTAAGATGGACTTGCAAAGGGGATGATAGTGTATTATTCCACCTCCTTGGTGACTCAGCCGGTGTCTTGCCTCCCTAAAAACAATGCCTTCTCTGCATGTCTTTAGCTACTGCCAGAGATAAACTATGAGGCGTGCCCGAGTGCAGACCCTCCCCCAAAAATGGGCATAACATCTCCCCCCTTGCCCATGCCTCAGGTGTCTGAGCTAGTAATGGAACCCGGGTTGTCTGGGTCATACTGAAGATGTTATCCCTCTATGCCACATTATTGGCTGATATAGTTAAGAACATGGCTGAAAGACAGCTTTGTTTTGTTTTTTAACTCATACTAAGACAGTGGTTGTAGCTTCTGACTGATTAAGTGCATGACTGGGTAGGAAAGCACAACAGACTCCACTTTATTTTTCTGGCTATCAGACTAAGAATTAGTCTATAGCTTTTATGTTGGGGTGTTTGATCATTGTCTCCGAATTCAGGTGTCCCCCTCGGTGAAGATGTACTTCTACACAGGTGCATGTCAGTAGTGACAGCTGGAAAAGAATCAAAGATAGAAGGATTGTGTGACATTTCATACTAATGAAAATTGTGGCAAATTATTGCTGAAATTAAAGAGAAAATGCATGGAAATTGCAGAACTTTTAACATTAACGTGAATGTCACCTGGAATGGATGGTGTACAGCTGAGCAAATTTTATATATTTTCCTATGTTCATAGCATAGCATGAGCATGCATTCATACAAAAACTGCAGTAAGGAATTGTGGTGCATTTTAATTTCCATAAGTATTTTTAAGGGCAGTTGAATGAATTAAAAATTTTGTCCCAGCTCAGTGTATATCACTGTTGTGTTGGCAATACAAATTAAGATGAATACATATATTAAATACGTTTTATAAACAAAAACAGAAATCCCTGAATTAAAGAAGTAAGGTATCAATTATACTGTGTGAAATTATATTTTTTATAATCATACATGACTGAACTAAAAATATCCCTCATCTTGCCAGTTAAAATGATGAAATATGGGGAATGAATAATAAATTAACTATAACTTTATAACCCAGCATTCAAGAAATATTAATTTCTTCTCAGTATTGTGACACAAACAAAGGAAACTATGATTGTGATGCAGTAGAACTGGGAACAGGTATAGCTCCCAAGAATTTGGGGGGTTGGAGTAGACTAGCAGAAAAGTAGCAATTTTGCTGGCTTACATAAGCCTTGTCCTTAGTGGAAATGTGTAGTATTAAATCCATCCATGGTTTTACTGCAGTAATGTCACTTCATACTGATGATAATATGGGGTGTATGCAGTATCAAATCTATCCATAGTCTTACTGAAATAATGTCATTTCATACTGATGATAACTTGGGGTGTATGCAGTATCAAATCCATCCATAGTCTTACTGCAGTAATGTGACTTCATGATGATGATAACTTGGGGTGTATGCAGTATCAAATCCATCCATAGTCTTACTGCAGTAATGTCACTTCATGATGATGATAACTTGGGGTGTATGCAGTATCAAATCCATCCATAGTCTTACTGCAGTAATGTCACTTTATACTGATGATAACTTGGGGTGTATGCAGTATCAAATCCATCCATAGTCTTACTGCAGTAATGTCACTTCATGATAATGATAACTTGGGGTGTATGCAGTATCAAATCCATCCATAGTCTTACTGCAGTAATGTCACTTCATGATGATGATAACTTGGGGTGTATGCAGTATCAAATCCATCCATAGTCTTACTGCAGTAATGTCACTTCATGATAATGATAACTTAGGGTGTATGCAGTCTCAAATCCATCCATAGTCTTACTGCAGTAATGTCACTTCATGATGATGATAACTTGGGGTGTATGCAGTATCAAATCCATCCATAGTCTTACTGCAGTAATGTCACTTCATGATGATGATAACTTGGGGTGTATGCAGTATCAAATCCATCCATAGTCTTACTGCAGTAATGTCACTTCATGATAATGATAACTTGGGGTGTATGCAGTCTCAAATCCATCCATAGTCTTACTGCAGTAATGTCACTTCATGATGATGATAACTTGGGGTGTATGCAGTATCAAATCCATCCATAGTCTTACTGCAGTAATGTCACTTCATACTGATGATAACGTGGGGGGTATGAAGTATCATGTTTATCCATGACCTGACCACAGTAATATCACCTTATGATAATGAAAACTTGGGGGCATACAGTATCATATTCAAGGTCCATATTCTGCTACTGAATTCTAAAGTACTCGAAGTGCAAAATAATGAACAGAAAACCGTGAAAGGGATCATCTTCGAACTATGGCAACTTTGAAAAAAAATATGCATCGAATGGTCACAGTTGGCCAGCAACCAGGAAGTAACATGATGCATAAGGTAAGTGAATGAAAACCTTTAAAATTTACCCTTTTCCCTACTGTACTGTAAACTCGGAGTTAGGATATATAGTTAGCAGGGTGTGAGGGTTGCAGCCCCCACCCTGGTAGGTTGTGTGTGTGATGTTGGCCGACTATGACTATTTGATGTATTTTTTTTTACAACTCAGTAGCCAAACATAGACCCTCATATTCATCTGTGGTCTGACTGCAGTGATATCACTTTGTGATGAAGTGCAAGATAAAGGGTAGGTCATAAAACAAAAAGTCCAAGTCATCTGAGGTTGAGAGCTCACCCCAGTCTGACATTTGGCTGACGATAAAGTCTTGGGTATCTGCTGGGGAAAGAGGAGAGGCTTGATGTTCTGCGTGAGGAGGGATGTGCATTCATTCACACACACACACACACACACACACACACACACACACACACACACACAAAAACAAACACATATGTATACACACACACACACATATATATATATGTATACACACACACACATGTATATATATATATATATATATATATATATATATATATATATATCTCAAGAGAGAGAGAGATAGATACAGATATAGTTTCAAAAAGGTTTCTGTTATCTGTGCCAACAACATATTAACATTTTTTTTCAATCTTCAGACTCTGCTGAAAGAGGAAAAATATATCTGTTCTCCATACATTTTCATCTAAAGGCTTTATTCCATGGTTCTGAGTTTAATTTCTTCAGCTGACATTTGCTTACTATGTGAACAAGTCACTTAATGAAATAGTGCTCTGGAGTTGACACTGAACAGAAGACCATGTGCCTAGAGGGCTTTATGCAGTTAAAAGTAAAAGAAAATGTGATCAAGTCATAATGAAAAGCTAAAATTACATGCACACCTGTTTTGCTGAAAAATTAATTAAAAATTAATTTGTAGGAAAGTGTCAGACTAATGAATTGTTGCACTCTGTTCTAGACAATAGATTTAGGATTAAAATTTCATTCTAAAAATTCAAAAACCCTTTAAAACAAAAGAACATACTAAATGGGTTGTATCTACTTAATATTTTTCACTGGTGTCATTATTTATATGCATTTGATAATGATTATTTAAATAAAAATAGCTTGCCCTGTATTTTAATGTGTGTTTCTGTACGTTTTGTGACCATGTAGTTGGGACACTTATTCATGCATGGAATCGCTATCTCTCAACACTTAAGGCCATATCCTTTTATTTTATACAATCAAACCATCTAAATTTCTCTTATGTTTAAATTAAAATAATTTCAAAATGAATCATTTGGAAACAGGAAAGCCCTCCAGGCTATACAAAGCAAAACTCTGCCTTCCTTTCTTCATCAAGGTGAATGAGGACATTTTCATATCTTCTCTCACCTATTTCTTAATTCTCTGTTTGTTTGTTTGTGTCTTTGGCTTTTCCCTGTTAGGGCTCGCCACAGCAGAACTCCGGTCCACTAATGATTGGCAGTAGAGTTTCACATGCTGGCTTGCCGGGCCTAATGCACAACCTTCAATGAAGGAATGCCCATTCACACATGTCACCACACAGAAGACGCTCTAACTGAGAATCGAACGGGCAACGTCTAACTGTGAGGTGACAACGCTACCGCAGCACCACCACCGTATTTCAAAAGTTCTCTGCCTGTTTTAACTTAGAAGTCTTACAATTAAGGATTATATCACACTGCACAGAATTTTTAAACCAAACTTAGAATGGATACTGTAAAGACACTTCAGTGTTGTCCTTGCCATTTACTGGAACATTTTGTAAAACGGTTGTTACACAGTAGCTTTTTTTCAAATACACAAGCCTTTTCTATAATTTTATTCAGAAATGTAGTTAAAGTGATAAACATTACAAAAATCACAGATTTCCCATGAAGACTGATGAAAAGTGTGAAAAATGCAAGTTGTGAAAATAATGATGTATCACAGCTGGCAGAATCAGGATTTATGTTCACTGTCTAAATGAACGCTGACTTGGGAAATGAGATATACAAAGATGTATAAATAAAAATTTTATGGGGAGGGGGTAATGCACAGAGACAGCATGTCTGATATTTTGAAATAAGTATGTTTCTGAGGCATCTCTTGTCAAATTTCATCTTTTTAGTGTGAAAATTAAAATTTCATGTTCCTGTTCATAATAGAGTTGGGAGGGGGAAAACAGAATTAGAGACAAAATCCTTTGCACAGCTCATTTGCCTTGCTGGATAAGCACAGCAAAAAAAGCTCTGCATGTGGTAAATGGGTGCCCAGAGGCAAACTAGCCTGTCTGGCACCATCAACATACAGAGCTCGAAAAGGCCAGGAAATGACTGTAAATGTGAATTTAGTACTGAGTGATTCTGAGTTTATCTCTTCCTGCCGTGTTTGAGGAGAGGCCTTGCTGAGGGTACAGCAACACAGCTTGCTTGCATGAAAAGTAACATTTCAAAATCCACAACAGCTGAACTTTTAACTTTCTCCGCTCTACTGATCAAATCAACTGCTAAAGATTCAGCCAGACAGAAAAATAAAGAATTGTGGAAGTGAAGAGCCCTAGGTGAAGCATGGGGATAGGATAAAAGATGGTGGCTGTCAAAACATGTAAACAGTTCCGTTAAACAAAAAGTGAGACAAGGAGGGACTTACAGGCATACCATAAGCCTGCCTATCAGATCCGTGTGATGATGCATTGGGGTACATGGATTATGCAATCTCATTTCAGCAATGTATGCAATACTGGCTTTTTTATTTATACATTGAAAATTAACCTTTAAATACCAGTGCTATTTTTTTAATTCATCCTTTGATATTTGCACAACATGTCACTCTATTTTGTTTAAACTACTTTTCTGAGTTGTATGCTAAGAGATTTGTTTACAGTCACAGAAGTGAACATGTGTGACTCAACCCCAAAACTAGAGTATGAAGCTCATAAGCAATTCAGCCTTAATCCCCTGTGCGGTGCTCTGTTACCCTGCTGTGGATGATGAAGTTTGATCTCTCAAACTTCAGCTGGCCAAGCTTTAAATTGATGCCAATCGGAGTTCCTCCATAGGAAATCGCTTTCTGCAAGTTGTGCCGGACGTGATTCTCCTTTTTGTGCGAATTTCCCAATTTTTTGAGTAAGTGCTACCTTGGGCTAGGTATATATAAGGCTGGGGGGTGCAAGGGGACTTGCCCCCTTGCAAAAACAGTTAAAAAAAAGTGTACCGTGATCTCACTGTAAGCAGCTCGATGAACAGCATTTCGATGTAAAATCCCATTCGATTAAATTAGTTTTCGATAATGTAATATAGACCCGTTTTTCAGCAAGATGTTTTCAGTGAATGCATTTCAGGGATTCCAATCCTTGGTGCATTTTCTTTTGTCCAGTCATAGGGGAAGTGCAGTGTTGCCATATATGTCTTGAATGCAACAACTAGTAGTGTTTTATTGTCCTGACCCTATGTTTCATTGTCACATTGTAGTGCAATCTGTTATCAGAACATCGATTCCACATTAACGAATGCACACTGCCATTCCCTAATGTGGAAAGAATCAGCATTACGAAAACTTGAAAACAGCCTTTCAACCTACCCAGCTTCGCGTAAGTGCCGATCTAAATTTTGATAGCAAACCATAGATATATATATATATATATATATATATATATATATATATATATATATATATATATATCGCTTCACTTCATATACCCGAAATGCTGAAATCTCAAATTTCAGCATTTCGAGTCCATGAAGCCAAAACTTTGGAATAGCGAAAGTGCATAAGTGTGAATGCGAATATGTTGAATCCGTGCTTCTGCAGTGACGCTACGTTAAGGGAAGTGTTTGTTTGGGATGTTTGTGTTCGGACTTTCAGGTGAGTGACTGTATGTGAGTGTTTTTGTAACTTATGTGTATGTGTGATGTTTGTGTGTGTGTGTGTGTGTGTGTGTGTGTGTGTGTGTGTGTGTGTGTGTGTGTGCGAGAGAGAGACTGCAGAATGTGTGTGAGTTGCTTTTTTTCTCTGTTTGTGTGATCTCGGAGTTAGTATATATAAGTAGGGGGGATGTGGGGGGGTGCAGGGGGCTTGCCCCTCTGCTTTTGTTTAGTGTAGATATGTGTATGTGTGGTATTTTGTTATGTTTATGTTTTTTGTGGTGTAGGTGTTGTGGTTTGTGTGTGGTGTAGTGTATGCTCTGAGTTTGGGTTTGTGATTTCGGCTTTGTGGGGTTTCAGTGTTGTGATGGTTTCGGCTTCATGGACTTAAAATACTGAAATTCGAGATTTCAGCATTTCGGGTATATGAAGTAAAACTGATTTTATATATATATATATATATATATATATATATATATATATATATATTATTATTATTATTATAGATATATAGATATATATATATATATATATATATATATATATATATATATATATACATATATATATAAATATATATACATATAGATATAGATATATAGATATATATATGTGTGAGTATGTGTGTGTGTGTGTGTGTGTATGAATATATATTTATATAGATCTATATCCATCTAATCACACGAGTGCATTTGTGTCTATATGAGTGCACTTCACTATGTTGAATCATCATATAAATAAACTATATATATATATATATATATATATATATATATATATATATATATATATATATATATATATATATATATATATATATATATATACATATATAGGTGTGTGTGTGTGTGTGTGTGTGTGTTTCTGCATGTTCATAGGTTCATAGGTTCATAGGTTCATACTAGGCTATCTGCCCGAGGGCATTTACAAGCCTAGCCCACCGTTTTGTGGCTTACGCCACCCCTTAAGTATGGGGAACTATACCCATTATTTTGCTGTGCCTCTGTCGAGCAGTGACACTGAGGTAATCCCTGGGGTATATTTGCGATCTCCCATCCATTGGTCAAGATTTCTCTTGAACAAGGCCAGCGAGGTGCTCTGCCTCACATATACCGATTTTGTTCCACAGCATAGGAGTCTTTGGGTGATGAATCTATCCCTCCAGCACGTCCTATTAATAGCCGTGTCGAGGTTTAAGTCTCCGCCCTTGTGGCTCTGGTGGATCTAGATTTTTGAGGTGAAGCATATTCATCAAATCTGGGTTTGACATGGCCTTGTATGTTAGGCAAAGGTCACCTCTGAGCAAAGCGGTGACTGAATAGAGCTGGAGCTCTTTCAGTCGGGCAGCATAGGACAGATTTTTGAGACCCTTTATCCTTTTGGTGAGGAACTTTGTGGTCTCTCCAGCTGCTGCAAGTGTCGGGTCAGATACATTCTGAATTGGGCATTGTACTCAATCATTGGTCTGATGAGTGATGAGTAAAGGGAGACCATGACCTCCCTTGATCTAGATGAGAATCCCTTCATGATAAGGTGGGCAATGTAGAAGGTCTTCCTAACTACTTTAGCTACATGGGTGTCGAATGACAGACTACAATCAACCTGGGTCCCCAAGTCCCTGATAACTACTTCTGTGCTCAGTGGATTGCCACCTATTTGGTAGCTAGGGGTAACCTTGTTTTTCCCGAAGGGTATGACTATGCATTTTTTGGCATTTAACTTTAGGCCATGGCTCTGGCACCAGTTATCCGTTTCTGTGAGACCCTTCTGAAGGATATCTGTGTCAGATGTGTTTTCTACTATGGCTCCCAGTTTGCAGTCATCTGCAAACTTTGTCAGCCATAACCCTCCTGTGTTTCCTTGTACTGAAAAGTAGATGCCAAACAAGAGTGGGCCCAGGACTGAGAAACCTGTGGGACCCCACTTGTGACAGGCTTTGAGTCTGACATGGCGCCAGCAACTCTGACCCTGTGGGTTCTGTCACTCAGCCAGTTTGCAACCCATCTTGTGATGTATGGGTTAACATTTAAGCTGCTGAGTTTTTCAATGATACCCAGTGAGGTATTGTATCGAAGGCCTTCGCCAGATCCAGGTAGGCTGTATGGATTGCCTTTCCTCATCAATGGCTTTGGTGACTGTTTCAAAAAGGCAACCAAGTTTAAAAGGCATGATCTGCCTTGACAAAGCCAAACTGGGTTGGATCCAAGGTCTGCAAATTCCTATGTCTTTATTTATGAGGTCCATTATGATCCTCTCCATGGCTTTGCAGATAAGGCTTGTCAAGCTAATAGGCCGGTAATTTCCAGGGTCGGTGGAAGCACCGCCTTTGTGAAGTGGGACCACAGTTGCAGTGCCACTCCTGGGTACATATCCAGAGGTAAGACTTTGATTAAATAGCTGTCCTAGTTGTGGGTTTAATTCCTCATTGAGTTCATGGAGCACACAGCCGGGGACACCGCCGGGTCCCATGGATGCTGTGTTTTTGCTTTGGAGAGAGCAGTTTTAACTTGGGCGTTGGAAATGTTTGGGGCTGCAATCGCTTGGTATAGATATCTCTCCTTTGGGGAGGGGAGAAGTTTGCACTGAACCTGTCAGCCAGTATGTTGGCAATGTCTGTAGGATCAGTAATCTTCACATCATTTTGATTAGTTCTGAGCATATCTGGGAGTTTCCTCCCAGGTTTCTAACATAGCTAAAGAATGCCTTATGATTGTCTTTGAGTCTTTAGCTATTTTTCTCTCAAAATTTGCTTTGGATGATTTTATGAGAGCTCTTAGTTTTTACTTATAGTGATCAAGGGTGTCTTACCTTTTAAGGATTTTGCTCTATCTTGTAGTAGCTTCCTCCTTTTTGTTGTAGAGTTTGTTTATGGCTGGGGTCCACCAGAGTGGACGCTTGCCTTTGGTACAGAGAGTCTTTGTTTTGCTTGGGATTGCCTTATCCATGCAGTCCTGCAGGTGCTGGTAGAAGGCATTTGTGAGTGATTCAGCGGCTTGAGTACTGTTTTCCGCCTCGGGGCCTTAAAGGAGACCACACTAGTCTTTAGAAGTGTGAAGTCGGCTTTGAGAAGTTTTACTGTGGTCTTTTTATTTCAGGTGGGGTGGGATGAGGACCTCCAGCCAGATTAGTTTGTGATCTGATCTCACCAGTGAGGGGTATACTTCGGTGTTGAACATTGTGCTCCCATGTTCGTGATGATGAGATCAAGTATGTTATCTCCTCTTGTGGGGATGGTGACTAGTTGTTCCATGGCATTTGAGTTTATGAATTCCAGGAACTTTTGGGCTAGGGTGTTTGGGCTTGAGTAGTGTTCCCAGTCTATATTAGGCAATTGAAGTCACCTAGTATGATGGTGTTTGGTGATACATTTATCCTCTAGTGTTTTCAGGAAGGCCATGTGAGGTTCCTGAGTTTGTGAGGGTGGCCTGTAACATGCTACAATTTGCAGAGCAGTCTTGCCTATGGTTAATTGCACCTGGATGGTCTCCGATGCATCGTGCATTGCCACCAGTCTTGAGGTGTGGGTGTCCTTGATGAATATGGATACCCCTCGTTTCTTGGTATTGTCCGGATTTTGGGGCCGGAATGCATGATATGAGGTAAAACCTGATAGTGCTGGGGTGCTCTCAGGAGCCTTGAACCAGGTTTCTGTCACAGCACAGACATCGATGTTCTCCATATTGAGAAGGGCCTCGAGTGCGTGCATTTTGAGATTTAGACTTCTGGCATTGAGCAGCATTACCCTTAGTTTTTCCTTTTTGTGTTCTAGGGTGGTAGGTTTAGAATTTGAGCCTTGCCTAAAAAGGCACTATGGGGGTGGCAAGAGCCTTTGCCAATATCCGAATCCCAGGGTGACAGGTGCAAGCCGCCCTTAAGCAGCGTGGCTTGTCCAGCATGTCATCCCAGGCAGACAGACACTGGATCCCCTTTGAATGACACCAGTGGTTAAGCCAATTGTTAAAGCTGATCATCTTATCTCTGTATTGTGGCATCATTCTTGGTGAAGGTAGGATACTGCTCAAGGTCAGGGTCATACCTGCCTGGGCTACATAATCAGAGAGCTCCTCAATGTCTCTTTTCATGTAGTCCAAGGAGGTATCGCCTCAGGTCGCTCACACCAGCATGGACAATGACTGAGTCATATTTGTACCTGCTGTTGAGAGACCTGAGTGCTTCGCTATGTGGCGGATTCTAGCGCCCGACAGGCAGCTTACTGTGACCTTCTCCTTACTCAGTCTGGTGAGCGGACGCCAGTGTGTCTGACTATGGAGTCACCAATGACTAGTGTGTCTGGCATTGTGTTTGGCCTTAAGGGCTGTGACTGTTTGACACTCTGACTGTGAGGTCTATGTGTTGCAGGTGCTGTGTTCTGAGGTGGTGGTTGTTTGGGTGTCTGCTTAGGTGGCCTCTGCTGTTTTGGTAGATTTTGTTCAGAGCCTCCGAGTATGTCTTTGTGTGTTTATGTGTATGATTTGAGGTTGTGATGGTACTATGTGAGACTGGGTCTATAGTGTGTGTGGTAACCTTCTCCTCCTGACTGGTCTTGCCAGTCCTATGTTGAGAGAGCTCAGCCTCCAGTTTGGCCGTGATAGTTGCATCTCTCGCATGTATTTGTGTTTTGTGGGAGGAGGAGAGGGTTGTTCAGGTACATGAGGCAATTGTAACATTGCCTCAAAATTCCCAGGTTCACCAGCTGAGCAGGAGAGGACACTAGCAACTGATCCGTCGACATGCTAGAAGGAATAGACAAAACTTTGAAAAAGATTCCGGGGACGTGGGTGACAGAAATGGGGTTTGCCTTTTGGGGTACTATCTATGACAAGAGTGCCGACAAGGTAATAAGTACTGTAGGAGCAAGTGCTAGGTTTAACAGATAGAGAATAGTCTACTTGGAGTCAAGTAGAGATGATCTTTTTAGGTATAGGATACGCTGATTAGATCAGTAGTATAGTTCGAGGAAGGTAGTTTTAAGGAAAATTTGAAGAGTGTAATTTAGGTAGCCCTAATAGTTTAAATCTGCTTAACCGGGCGCTGCCCTAGTGTGCAACAGTAGCAGCTCACAAACCAAGGCTTAAATCAAGGCTTAAATCGCAAAACGCGCTTAGCTTTTATATCAGGGGCTGAAAGAAGCTAGGAACTGGCCCAAAACGACCAATAAACTACAAGTTGCTGGCTGAAACCTCACAAAACTGGACCAACAGGCAGCTCAATGCTTCCCACTCCCACTGATAGCAAAGGAACTTCCTCCTTTCCAAATTAGGTAAAGAATCAGTAACAGGAACTGCAAACAAAGTCCAGGGATCAGCAAGCTCTGAAACTGGACTAATCTAGCTTAGCAAGGCGGGAAAACAAGAGATATTTTTGGTTTTTTTTTTCAAGAGACAAGCAGAACAGATACAGTAAACACTTAAATGCTATAAATCGGCTATCACAGCCTACACAAACAATTTGCAACAGTTACAGATATTTAAAGTAACAAACTGAGAAACAAGTGCAATATCAGAATAAATGCAGAATAAAACAGTAGCAATGTATCAGCAAACAGGCTAAAATACAGTAGCAAGATAAATAGAAGTGGAAAGCCACAAAAAAGACTTATATCAGGTAAAGTCGCTTCAGCTCTCTGAAGCTTGATTACTCTGCTGGCCACCACGAGGATCTTGTGCTGAGTAGGTATAAGCCAAAAACGCTGCTTAGCTTTTATATCAGGGGCTGAAAGAAGCTAGAACTGGCCCAAAACGACCAATAAACTACAAGTTGCTGGCTGAAACCTCACAAAACTGGACCAACAGGCAGCTCAATGCTTCCCACTCCCACTGGATAGCAAAGGAACTTCCTCCTTTCCAAATTAGGTAAAGAATCAGTAACAGGAACTGCAAACAAAGTCCAGGGATCAGCAAGCTCTGAAACTGACTAATCTAGCTTAGCAAGGCGGGAAAACAAGAGATATTTTTTTGTTTTTTTTCAAGAGACAAGCAGAACAGATACAGTAAACACTTATAAATGCTATAAATCGGCTATCACAGCCTACACAAACAATTTGCAACAGTTACAGATATTTAAAGTAACAAACTGAGAAACAAGTGCAATATCAGAATAAATGCAGAATAAAACAGTAGCAATGTATCAGCAAACAGGCGAAAATACAGTAGCAAGATAAATAGAAGTGGAAAGCCACAAAAAATACTTATATCAGGTAAAGTCGCTTTTTCAGCTCTCTGAAGCTTGATTACTCTGCTGGCCACCACGTGGATCTTGTGCTGAGTAGGTACAAGTCAAAACGCTTAGCTGCTTTTATATCAGGCTGAAAGAAGCTAGGAACTGGCCCAAAACGACCAATAAACTACAAGTTGCTGGCTGAAACCTCACAAAACTGACCAACAGGCAGCTCAATGCTTCCCACTCCCACTGGATAGCAAAGGAACTTCCTCCTTTCCAAATTAGGTAAAGAATCAGTAACAGGAACTGCAAACAAAGTCCAGGGATCAGCAAGCTCTGAAACTGGACTAATCTAGCTTAGCAAGGCGCTAAACAAGAGATATTTTTTTTTTTTTCAAGAGACAAGCAGAACAGATACAGTAAACACTTATAAATGCTATAAATCGGCTATCACAGCCTACACAAACAATTTGCAACAGTTACAGATATTTAAAGTAACAAACTGAGAAACAAGTGCAATATCAGAATAAATGCAGAATAAAACAGTAGCAATGTATCAGCAAACAGGCGAAAATACAGTAGCAAGATAAATAGAAGTGGAAAGCCACAAAAAATACTTATATCAGGTAAAGTCGCTTCAGCTCTCTGAAGCTTGGATTACTCTGCTGGCCACCACGAGGATCTTGTGCTGAGTAGGTACAAGCCAAAAACGCTACTAGCGTTTTATATCAGGGGCTGAAAGAAGCTAGAACTGGCCCAAAACGACCAATAAACTACAAGTTGCTGGCTGAAACCTCACAAAACTGGACCAACAGGCAGCTCAATGCTTCCCACTCCCACTGGATAGCAAAGGAACTTCCTCCTTTCCAAATTAGGTAAAGAATCAGTAACAGGAACTGCAAACAAAGTCCAGGGATCAGCAAGCTCTGAAACTGGACTAATCTAGCTTAGCAAGGCGGAAAACAAGAGATATTTTTGTTTTTTTTCAAGAGACAAGCAGAACAGATACAGTAAACACTTATAAATGCTATAAATCGCCTATCACAGCCTACACAAACAATTTGCAACAGTTACAGATATTTAAAGTAACAAACTGAGAAACAAGTGCAATATCAGAATAAATGCAGAATAAAACAGTAGCAATGTATCAGCAAACAGGCGAAAATACAGTAGCAAGATAAATAGAAGTGGAAAGCCACAAAAAATACTTATATCAGGTAAAGTCGCTTCAGCCTCTGAAGCTTGATTACTCTGCTGGCCACCACGAGGATCTTGTGCTGAGTAGGTACAAGCCAAAACGCTTAGCTTTTTATATCAGGGGGCTGAAAGAAGCTAGGAACTGGCCCAAAACGACCAATAAACTACAAGTTGCTGGCTGAAACCTCACAAAACTGGACCAACAGGCAGCTCAATGCTTCCCACTCCCACTGGATAGCAAAGGAACTTCCTCCTTTCCAAATTAGGTAAAGAATCAGTAACAGGAACTGCAAACAAAGTCCAGGGATCAGCAAGCTCTGAAACTGGACTAATCTAGCTTAGCAAGGCGGAAAACAAGAGATATTTTTGGTTTTTTTTCAAGAGACAAGCAGAACAGATACAGTAAACACTTATAAATGCTATAAATCGGCTATCACAGCCTACACAAACAATTTGCAACAGTTACAGATATTTAAAGTAACAAACTGAGAAACAAGTGCAATATCAGAATAAATGCAGAATAAAACAGTAGCAATGTATCAGCAAACAGGCTAAAATACAGTAGCAAGATAAATAGAAGTGGAAAGCCACAAAAAAATACTTATATCAGGTAAAGTCGCTTTTTCAGCTCTCTGAAGCTTGGATTACTCTGCTGGCCACCACGAGGATCTTGTGCTGAGTAGGTACAAGCCAAAACGCCGCTTAGCTGCTTTTATACCAGGGGACTGAAAGAAGCTAGGAACTGGCCCAAAACCACCAATAAACTACAAGTTGCTGGCTGAAACCTCACAAAACTGGACCAACAGGCAGCTCAATGCTTCCCACTCCCACTGGATAGCAAAGGAACTTCCTCCTTTCCAAATTAGGTAAAGAATCAGTAACAGGAACTGCAAACAAAGTCCAGGGATCAGCAAGCCTGAAACTGGACTAATCTAGCTTAGCAAGGCGGAAAACAAGAGATATTTTTGGTTTTTTCAAGAGACAAGCAGAACAGATACAGTAAACACTTATAATGCTATAAATCGCTATCACAGCCTACACAAACAATTTGCAACAGTTACAGATATTTAAAGTAACAAACTGAGAAACAAGTGCAATATCAGAATAAATGCAGAATAAAACAGTAGCAATGTATCAGCAAACAGGCGAAAATACAGTAGCAAGATAAATAGAAGTGGAAAGCCACAAAAAAATACTTATATCAGGTAAAGTAATGAAGATATTCTCCAGAATGAAGAATGTGTCATCCATGGAGCCTAACAACACACCTGGTTATAGCACCAAGCACGCAAACATTAGTGGACCCATTCCTGCACTTCTAGCTTTAAGGCAACTGGGACTTTGTTCCTATGGAGTGGCCCATCCCCAAC
>NC_056743.1:1424543486-1424593486 GCF_019279795.1 Protopterus annectens
TAGGCTGATTCATGCTAAAACGCCAAGACACTGCCTTCACACATCGCACGCCCAAGAAACCGCTGTAAACAGTTTGCAACACGCCTCCCACATGTTGAACCTGCCTTACACGTGTGCACACGCGAGATACACGATATCAAGAAACTTGGAGTGTAGGGATAGCGTATACCCTCAATTTCTTGACTTTCCTAGTGTTCTGTTGGGACACACCTCCCCCCTGATGTCTGTCTGTCATCTGTTACCTTACATTGCCCTCCAATCTGGGACATTTCTTTCTATCCTTCCCCTCCGTGATGTCACCTACCTCTTACTCTGTTCCTCCCCTTCTCTAACTCTTACACTACTCAGAAAGTGCTCATTACCTATGTGGCAGTGTGATTCAGTATTGTAACCCTCATTTACATAGGATTGCCTAGTAATGCTTAGTTACATATCTTACACGGAGCTTCCCCTTGACAACCACTAAACGGAGGCCATATTGTTTTTAGTCTGCAAGTCCCTCCATTGACATTCCATGTAATACATAAATCCCACAATTGTGGGCTTATAAGCTTTGGTTTTCAGTTTTAGGTAGCGCACCCGCTTATGCTGGTGTGCGCTGCAGTTAAACACAATAATCCCGTGAAAAAAGTTAAATAACTTATTTTGCAACACTTTTTCATGCCAATGGCCACATATTTGGCTATTGGCATGCTTAATGACACATATGCACCCTTTATTTGGAGCTGACATAGCTCTGTTTTTGATTTTGCAGAAATGTACTCAGTTGTCAGCTGAGTACATTTCTGCAGCTAACACGTCCATTACACGGACTGGTTTCTGCTTCGTGGATCGCTCAAATACCTCATTTGCATATCTTGGAGCTGCAAATGAGGTATTGAGCATTTCCACGCCCAGTCCGTGTAAGAGACGTGTTAGCTGTCTCTTACACGGAGGTTTGGGCTGTACCTGAATCGGGAGGCTTACACGGAGGCTTACACTACTCTTGAACTCCGTGTAAGCCTTCCTGAATCTGGCCCAAGGTGTTGATGCACATTTTGCCACAAAAACCTTTATTCTCCTATAAAAGGGGAAGAAATTTGAAAGATATGGTGGTACATGGTAAATTTGTAATGCCAAAAGTTTGTTTACCAAGACCACTAAGTGAATTTGGTACAAGATGTTGCAGTAGATACAGTGTTTGCAGGAATTTAGTTAGAACATTTAATTATATTAACAACATTAGGTTCACAGTAAGAGATAGTTTTACCTGTAGAAGTAAGGGAGTTGTGTATGCTTTACACTGTCCCTGTGGATTATATTATATAGGTGAAACTAAAAGAGAGTTTCGTATTAGGTTAGGTGAGCACATTAGAGACATAAGACATAAAAGGGAAAATAAATTTATTGCCATACATTTTAGTGTTTATCATAATAGTGATGCTTCATTTTTAACAGGAACAGTTTTAGAAAGTGTGAAATGTCTTTGTAATGATGAAAATGCTTTGAAATATAGCTTACAATATAAGGAAAGTATTTTTATTTTGAAATACAATACAATGACACCCTGTGGATTGAATAATGAAATAAACTGGAGGTGTCTTCTTTAAAACTTTTTTGAACATAATTGTTTAATTAATTGCTTAATTAATTGCCATGAGTATATATATATATATATATATATATATCCATTCTTTCAGTGAGAATGTATACTCTTGAAAGGTGGTTACACCGAGGCGCTGGAGAATAAAGAATTTGCTTTTGGATTTGACTTTGGTTCCTGTTTTTCGATTCCTGACTTCTGAAGATTTTGCTGTTGCTGTTTTGGTATTGTTTTGGATCAGAGTTGTTTCTATCTGAAGGTGTGTGGAGTGGAGTTTGTGTAATTATCAGTTGGGGTAATTGGCTAGGCTTAAAATGGCCAACAAGGGCAGTTAGCCTAGTTCTAGTCTATGAACCTCTATGCCTTCTTACATAGAATACATACCAGTCAAAAGTTGTATAAATGTTCTCATTCCTGTAACAATTAATAGACCAGGCTGTTTTTGAAAAGGATCAGATTTGATCAGAGCACTACACCAGTAAAGAAATGTAAATGCATAAATAAATAAACAATTAAAATGTGTGCAGAGGTACAGGGATCTTTATGAGTCAACACCTGTACAAGTCATTGGACTTCTTCCTGCTGAACAAAACAAGACTTCCGATCTTCTACAGAGTATACCTGAAACAGCCTAAAGATAATATGCTCAATAATATGCATTTAGCCAAAAAGCAAATTCACTGACTGGGACCTTAAACATGCTACATGGAAGACCCCTATGTGAGTGGTGTGGGAGCTCACCCCCACAGAAGAAAAATATAATTAAAAAAAAAAAAAACATATCAATTATTTTTCTTACAACCAACACATTTTTGAACACAGGATTTTTGATGGACTGATGCAGCCAACAGCAATGATCCCCCACTCCCTGAATGACCTATACATAGTTCACTGATGGGTCTGGAAGTGATTGAGTAATCTAGCCCTAGACTCACAGATACAGTCACAAAAACTGAAGATGTTTTTATGTGGAAGACCTGCCCATGTGGCTGTTTTTCCGCCTATTTATGTCCAGTGCTCCTCGGTTCTCTATTTTCAGGTTTAGTGTAAGTCCTTCATTCCGTATCAAAGCAAGCCATTAACTAACGGAAGCAATAGTCAGTGAGACCGGCTGTTGACCATCCTCACATTTTATGATCCCATATCTGTTTCCGCAAAGTGAATCATCAATGCCTCTCTGAGATGTTTTAATTGATGGTCATTTAATTAATCTGTGGTCATCAATAAGCCAAGAGGCTTATAATACTAAGAGGCTTAGAATAGGGCATGTCTGGATGGCCAAGCATGTCAGCATCCCTTTACAATGTCCAGTTTGGTGGACCTGGTATCTAAAGATCAATGTTTTGATAAGGCTTACTTTGTCTTGTGCTAACAAATGTTACTTTGGTGATACTCTTAGTGGAATCAGAGGATTTTTCTGAAAACAGTTCATCTGTTTAATTTATTTTTGTTTACTGCGCAAACTCCACAAAGCATATGATTTTGCTTTTTTCACAGAAGTGAAGAAGCTCTTTGTGAAATTCCCCTGCTCTTTTAATAGCAGTGGCTTACACCATTTCTGTGTGAGGTTAGGTGGTGTGAACATGGAAGAAGAAGAATAACCTTCTATTTCGAATCTGTGATCTCAATTAAGGATGAGCCTGAAGGCTTCATCACTAAAATGACAGATAAAATGAATCACTTCAGCTGTGATTGTATAAATGATATGGAGGCTTCTAATAATATTCCAGAGGCCAGTCATAGTGAAAATTACTGTATACAAACATTGGGCATTGATGTTTGACCTTCTGCAAGTGTGTCTACATTGTGGTCTGCATGTTTGAAGGGCACTGTAGGATATTTTACTGCAGCATTAAGCCAAGACAAACAAAAATAAAGAGAAGTGATGAACTGAGGCATCAGCCTGAAGGACTAAGTCTAACTTCTCACATCAATGTGAAGACAGGTAAATGGAAGTCAGGTGAATGCTGAGCTTGATGGATTATCCAGGAAGCTCACTAATGAGGGGAAGGGGTGTATTTGCGATATCCATATGCAGGAAAAGGAGGAAAACATAGGTAAGTTGACTCCTAAAGAAAGGCAGAAAGAGAAAGGTCTGGGAGCTTAAAATTTAAAAATAGGATCAGCCAATCCAGAGAGGATAAGGCAGTGAAGTAAAATGGTGGGGGGGGGGGGGTTGGAAGAGGTGCAGTGCATGCAATAACAAAAAGGGTGGAGTAGTGGAGGCTATGGTTAGAGATAGTGAAAAGAAGTGAGAATGTCAGGGAAGAGAAGTAGGTCTCTAGAGAGAATGAAGAGGCTGATGAGCAGAGATACGTGAAGGTAGTGCAGTTTGCAGGAAAGACAGAATGATCAGTAGACACAACCAGGAAAAACCAGGAAAAAGATGCATGCAGTTAAAAAGACGTGGAGAATATGAAGAAAAGAGGGAGTGCAAAGTAGTTAGTACAGAAGTAAGGAATGTTTCAGGGAAAAAAATAGAGGCAAGCAGTCCTGGGGATGCATACAGTGCTGGTAGTGACAGCCTGTGGTATGAGAGTTCTGGAAAGGGAGATGGGCCATATAGGGTATGAGAGGAAGGTTAAGTCAGCCTGGGAGTGGTAGGAAGGGCAAGCAAGTCAGGTCAGTAGGAAAAGCCTAGGAACCACAAGAAGGTCAAGTGCAAATAGCCTGGCTGGACCATAGGGCAGCCACTCTTAAAGAAATGTAAGTTCTGGTATTAATAGATGCAGTTTCAAGAAGTGTTAGATGGAGAAATAAGATGGAGAGAAAGAACCTAGTACTACTGGTAAAAGAAGCAGTCCTATGTTGAGCCTACCCAATTATCTCAATTTATTAACATTTGATTAATGAGAAAGTCCAACTGGATAGGTGCCCATTTTCAGAGGCGATCCTTCCATCCATCCACCCACAACCACTTTTTCCCATTTTTGCACGTAGTGCTAAGGTGTCACATCAACAGTGACAATAAGCCAGAGCCAATGTTCACAGTGCCAGGCTCTCCAGTCCACCAGAAAACCGTTTTCTCATACGCAAATGCATAAAACTGTCTGCTCAAGTGCATAAACCAGTTACTGCACCAGCATGCAGCAGACATATTTTTGTGCAAGTGTACAACCCACCAACAGTTCCACAAGTTTCTTCTGCTGGGGACAAGTCACTTTGTACTGCAGTGTGAGAGGCTTTGTTTGAAACCCCCATTTACTCTTCTTTTCCCTCAGGTTGCTGCAGTTTACAGGCAGCAATAAATAAAAAATAGACATAGTACTTGCGCTTTCTCTGAGATACTAATATCTTGGACAAACAAAAGCAGTACAATAGTGAGCAAGTACATACTTCTGCAATATGTAGTAGACATACGAAAATAACAAAAAGGCATATGTGAGTAACTATCTTGAACAAATTATTTACAAGTATTGCAGGTTGATGGACGAACATTCCCAAGACTGGCACCAGAAAGAAACCAGAAAAATACTTGTGACCAAAGTATTACAAGATGCAGGAACAACCCGTATAAAGTGTTCCACAATGGGACATTTCTTTTTAAAGCAAATGTACCCACTAGGCCAAAGTGCCTCTTTTTTTTGGAGCATCCCAGGAACAATGCCAGGTTAAGTGTCTATTACATGTCACATTGTTTTCAAGGCAGAGGGAATCAAACCCAGGACTACAGGATGAATTTTGATAAGAGCTTGCAGACAAATCTTTATGTTAATCTGCTACACAGGAACAGGCACGGTGATCTCCCTGAGAAGAAGAGGAAAGACTTGGTGTGCGGGAAGGGAAGAGAGAAAATAAGTGGTGGGATGTGATGGGATGATTGAACAGGAGTGTGTAAGATGGGGCTGCATGTGCTCAAAGAGGTTAAGGCACAGGAACTAAAAGGTGATACATCCAAAAATCATATCAGACACATTGTTCTGAATACCTCTAATGGGACTGTTTAATAGATTCCTGGCCAGTGAGTTTTCCTGATGAACAAAGTATGCATCTTAACTATGAAAAACAAGAAAACATCACAGAAAAAGTGCTGAAGAAAAACTGTCAAGATTTTTGTAGGAAATAACCTCCAACACATCAGTAGTGTGACTGTAGCCTGAAGATCTTGCAAAATGAACAAAATCCAGTTATATTAATGGGTTAAAAGAAAAGGAGAAAAAAGACAGCTGGCTTACTTCAGCAAATCCTGCTAAGCAAGTTGAAGGGAGTGACGAAGGAGAGAAAATGGTTATTTGTATGGAAAGAGTGGGAAGAAAGGGATGGAGTTCTACAGGGATTAGTCCTGGGACCTGTACTCTTCAGTTTGTTCGTTGTTTGACAGCACACAAGACACATGAAAATGAAGACATAAGTAGATTGTGAAAGGGTCAGTCATAAGGGATGCTTCATAAAGCTATCAGCAAAAGCTGAGAGAATTCATTTTAAGTTCAGTGCTGGAGAATGCAGATGTTATATCTGATTAGTAATAACAGTGGGATGTTTCACCATATGGAGAAAGCAGGGTAAAGTCAATGGGGAGTATAGTGACTTCCCAGAAGTTGTAACTACAAGGATGTACCAGCTAAGGCAAAAAGGATGTTATGCTACATGTCCATCTACAGTTTACAAGCAAGTCACTTAAATATGTAGGTAGGAAGGAATGCATGCATGTGCAGTGCTGATGTGGAATGATTAGACTAGGAAACAAAATGAGAAGAAACAAAGATGTGACAGTTTGGGATCGAAGCTTGAACAAAAGTTCATCTTCTGTCCATGTTGTTTGCCTTAGGGACACACAAAGCATGGAGATTTCTCTTCATGAAATTTAATCCTGTAGGGCATTATTCTTGGATTATTTGGTTTAACACTGTTACAAATCTATTCTTTCTTTCTTTCTTTCGGCTTTTCCCAGTTAGGGGTCGCCACAGCAGAAGTCTGGTCCGCTAATGATTGGTAGTGGCTTTTTATGGTGCTGAGTTGCCAGCCCCACGCCCAACCTTCAAAGAAGGCACACCCATTAATAAAGCCATATTGTAGAGAAGATGTGTCTGACATAAGGTTTTAAAACATCCAAGTACTTCACGTCTATCCCTGATCTTGTAGAATGTCACTGATTTTGCCTCATATGTTTGGTTTTCCGGTAAATCACTTAGGATTACGGACACACAATAATGCCAGACATCAGAGTTTCATACTTCATTTCTTCAGAAAATTCATACTAATCCAAACCTCGTTGTTCTAGTTATTTTTTTAAGTGAATCAGATTAATATTTAAAATTTGGCCTGGATTTTCTGCCTTTGTGACTCCACCCCCACCCCCATTATTTTTGCACGTGCCAGGAATTCTTAAGAAAAGAAGGTGAGACATACACAGTCAAGCTTCTTGATATTTTTCAAAGAAAACACGGATTAATTATTAAATGGCTCCTTTGAAGTTTTTTGCAGCTATGCCTTTTTTCAGGACTATGTTTCAGACAGATTAATTTATTATGAAATGTAATTTTAAATGATAGCATGATTTTGTTAAGCTGAACAAGTTCAGTAATGAATATATGGATAGTTGTTAATAGATGATTATGGGATTTCGGAATGGGAATGGGAAATTAGCATAAAGTTCTGATTAGGATGAGCTCTACATAGCACTATTGAAAGACTTGGCTGGATAAGTTAATATGTTTGCACTAAAGGTAAAAAAAGGACATAAAGGCACAGATTGTAGCAACAACACACACTCTAGTTTTTAGACATCCACATATTAAGTCTAATTTTTTTTCCTCTTCTGAAGAGTGCAACATGATAATGCTATTTTAATAAAGTTAAGGAAAAAGTGGGTGTTACATGACAGATCCAGAAATAGAAATGAAAAGGAGGAAGAACAAAATGGAAGGCTGACTTCAAACCTAGTTCTAACAGGAAATGTGAAGGTGATAGCTGTAAATAAGCTGGGGTGGGTTCTCATGTGCTATTTAGGGAAGATAAGAATTGTAGGATACTTAGGGGATCAATAACCATGAGATGGAAGAAATGAAGAGGTACACACTCAACAAAGTAAACATAAGAGGTCAGCTCCATGGCAGACAGGAATAAAGTCCTGACTGCAGTCCAAATGACCTGGGATCAACTAGCAACCTCAGCTGGTGGAACTGACAAGGAAGAATGGGAGTAAGTATCTGATGCCAGGACAACCATCCTGAGGAAGGGAGGCAGTGTGGCTGTTGCCAGGACAACCATCCTGGGGAAGGGAGGCAGTGTGGCTGATGCCAGGACAACCATCCTGGGGAAGGGAGGCAGTGTGGCTGATGCCATAACAACCATCCTGAGGAAGGGAGGCAGTGTGGCTGTTGCCAGGACAACCATCCTGGGGAAGGGAGGCAGTGTGGCTGATGTCAGGACAACCATCCTGATGAAGGGAGGCAGTGTGGCAGATGCCAGGGCAACCATCCTGAGTAAGGGAGGCAGTGTGGCTTATGCCAGGACAACCAACCTAAGGAAGGGAGGAAGTGTGGCGCAATGCCAGGACAACCATCATGAGGAAGGGAGGCAGTGTGGCTGATGTCAGGAGAACCATCCTGGGGAAGGGAGGCAGTGTGGCTGATGCCAGGATAACCATCCTGGGAAAGGGAGGCAGTGTGGCTGATGCCAGGATAACCATCCTAAGGAAGGGAAGCAGTGTGGCTAATGGCAGGACAACCATCATGGGGAAGGGAAGCAGTGTGGTTGATGCCAGGATAACCATCCTGGGAAAGGGAGGCAGTGTGGCTGATGCCAGGATAACCATCCTAAGGAACGGAAGCAGTGTGGCTAATGGCAGGACAACCATTCTGAGGAAGGGAGGCAGTGTGGCTGATGGCAGGACAACCATCCTGAGGAAGGGGGCAGTGTGGCTGATGCCAGGACAACCATCCTGGTGAAGGGAGACAGTGTGGCTAATGCCAGGACAACCATCCTGGGGAAGGGGGCAGTGTGGCTGATGCCAGGACAACCAACCTGGGGAAGGGAGGCAGTGTGGCTGATGCCAGGACAACCATCCTAGGGAAGGGAGGCAGTGTGGCTGATGGCAGGACAACCATCCTGGGGAAGCGAGGCAGTGTGACTGATGCCAGGACAACCATCCTGAGGAAGGGAGGCAGTGTGACTGATGCCAGGACAACCATCCTGAGGAATGAAGGCAGTGTGGCTGATGCCGTGACAACCATCCTGAGGAAAGGAGGCAGTGTGGCAGATGGCAGGACAACCATCCCTGTGGAAGGAGGCAGTGTGGCCTACTGTGGTGCCAGCATCTACTGTAATCAAAGACATGTGAAACACAGCATATGGGCTTGTGCATTTAGCTCTGCAAAGCCTCATCCATGTTGTAGCCTTCTGATTTATGGATCATATACAGTAGAATGCACATGTCTGCATCTGCAAGTATGCACATCAGCAGTCAGGAGATGGCTTAAGGCCATAAAACAGAAGATCCATCATGACCTTCTGGAATATTGGCTATGCTGTATGTGGCTCTCACCATGGTGATGGGGACTGAATGTGCACTGCCATAGTGGGTGCTCAACTCCCTCCAAGTACAAGAGAAGAAAAATAAAATAATATAAAAGACAAATAAGTAGGAGTTTTTGGCAGAGAAAAAGCTGATGGCATAGTGTGGCTTTTCTGTGGTGACTACAAAAGTGGAGACCAAGACAGATGCAAGGACACTGCAGAGAGTGTTATAAGATTACACAGAATATGAAATAATTTCTGCTGTTTAGCTTCATTTTTAGGATGGTAGTTCTTGGGGGAAGGGAAGCAAGATGTCTACCTGGTGCAATGGTTGGGAGGAACAGGAAACAAGTCATGAGGACTGTGATGGCAACCAAACAGAGCAGAAAGCTGGATGTGGAGTGACCTGTGGATGAGTGTCTGCATATAGAGAAACGAAAATGACATTTATGGAAAAGGAAATCACAGCAGATTAGGACAAGTCAGCATTCAGTAAGTAGTTATTCACCTTATACTTACATCTGTTACTTTCTCATGATATAAAATTCTGGTTCTGGCCCATTGTTCTTTGACAAGTTTAATCTCCTGGACCTACACATCTTTGTTTTTTACCACCTACCATTGTCAGTCTTTTCAGTGCTGTAGTCATTTGCAAATTTCACAAGCACATGGATGGACATCAAAAGTAGGCTTCTTTAGATACCCCTGGTGTATACCCACAGTGGGATTCTGGTCAACTTCCACCAGAGGGTGTAACAACCTAAGATGTTTTGTAAAATTCCCTTTTGAAGTTGCACTCACTGTACTTTCTCGTCATTATTGGCAGAAAGCTGAGACATATCATCCAGTGGCCCCATTATGACCCTGTATACTTGTGTCAAATCCATCTGCAACAAGCCAAGGGTTACCTCCTACCTTCTGCATGAAGCTGGCCCTGAATTTGGAATAGGGCTTGATAACAATTTTGTTCATCCTCTTATGGCTTTAGTCTTCAGGAGCAAGATAGATAGAATAATCGGTGGGACTGCTATTTGCTTTCTCTCTGATCTTTGGTTGTCTCATGTTGCTGTGATGAATACCATTTCATTTGAATATGTCCTAGCTGCAAGACAAAACTGTAGGTTTCTTCTTACCTACCATTCATACAATGTTTTGAGGACATTCCAACAGGATTGAATGTCATGTCACTGCACTCTTGTGGCCCTGGGTGATTTTAACATCTGGTGTGGTGATGATTCAGTCTCTCTCATTAAAGAGCTCCTCTGCATTATGAAGGGAGTCAGGCTTGCACAGGTCATTACTTGTGCATCCTGTAAATTAAGGCATACAGTTGGCTTGATTTTCCTTTTGGATGTAAAGACCAATGACTTGGCAGTGGAAGCATTCTCTTTGTCTGCTCACTTTCCAGTCAATTTTACTTTGGAGTTACCCCATTTCAATTCCACTGACTTTGAGTTAAAGGAATGGTGTAACATTTCTAAAGTTAGTTTAAAATGACCTTCTTCTAAGCTCCTTCATCTGCTTCTCAAGGATGCTGCTGTTGTTGGTCTGGATGCTTTTGCTGATGACCCATTGCCCTGTAAGGCCTGGTTCCAAGTTGTGTACATTCCATCCTGGTGAAGGTGTATGAGCCATAGCATAATTGGAGGAATGCAGCTCTTTGGAGTAAGAAACATGATATGGAAAGCAGAATGTCTGGTACCAGACTAATGTCTGTTATACAAAAAGGTTGTTTATTTGTCAGGAGAGCTCTTGGCAGTGGCAAAAAGACTGGCTGTTTCAGGTTCAAATGTGATTACTAATCTAAAAGCCCTAGGATGCCTTTTAAAGCATAGACATGTTTTCCTATTTATAAATGACAGGATAAATTAACCTGGGCATCTAGATGGGTTTAGGTGGAAGAGCATTTACAAGCTGCATCTGTCCATCACAGGCAAAGGTGCCAGACCAGGAGTAAATTTCCAGTTCCTCATCTGCTGGTTAAGTCTGTGCTTGAATACGGTCAGAGATGAACTCTGCTTCAAATGGAATGCTCCAGAACAGGAATAATCTCTGAGACACATACAAGTCCCCCCAACCTGTTCTATTTATGTTGCAAATGAGGTTTAAGCCTTTGATTGGATATTTCTAATGCTGTTAGATTTGCAGATGTGCAGCAAGTCCAGCAGGACTACCTCGGATGATGCCTTGTAAGCCAGGCATAGATCACCTCTAAGTAGTCTATAAAATGCTAAGTATAAAATAAGGCTTTGAGGTAGTCTGTATATTCCATGTGGTTAATGCCTTGTGTTCTTTTGGTGAAAAATGTCAGTGAGCATTACAGTTGTTGCATATGCCTGGTTAGGTACATGGACTTGGAAATATATGTGGACAGTGATGACCTAATGAGGGCTGAATACAGCAAGACAATGACATCCTTGGACCTGGATGCTTTATCCTTGCTTATAAGTTCTGCAACATGGAAGAATTTGCTACAACAGTAGACACATAATGATCAAAGGCAAAATCACTGTCCACATATATTCCCAAGTCCCTGACTACTGGGTCTACAATTAGGGGGTGCATTGTCTATGTGATAAGTCTCTGGAGTGGCTCACTTTCTAAGGGATACAATTGTATATTTTTTGGCTTTCAGTTTAAAACCAGGGCTCTGCCACAGATTATGAGTCTGTGAAAACCCGCTTAGAGTATATTAGTGTCCTTGGAGGATTCTATAATTGTGCTGAGCCTGGAGTCCTCTGCACACTTGATCAACCAGAGGCCTTTGACATAAGTTTTCCAAAAATTAGATGCCAAAAATGGAACACCCCCAGCACTGAGAACTATTGGACCCCACTAGTGACTGACCTATTTGTGGAGGTAGACAGTTGGCTATCCTATGCATGACATAGGGGTTTACCCCTAGGTTTGTGAGTTGGCTGACAAAATGGGGATTAGTGTTGAATGCTTTGCCTAGGTCAAGTTAGGCAGTGTGCACCATTTTGCCCTTGCCCATAGTTGGTGACTTTCTTTAAATAGTCCACCAGGCTGAGTAGGCACAATCTGCCTTTGATGAAATCAAACTGTGTTGGATCCAGTCTCTGAAGATTTACTATGTCTTTAACTATAATATCCATGATAATTCTTTCTATGGCATTACTTATGAGACTAGTCAGACTTGTGGTTCTGCAGTTACCTGGTTCAGTAGATGACCCATCCTTGTGCAGTGGGATAACTGTTGCAGTCCTTCATTTGCTACAAATGATACCAGTTAGGAAGTTAAGGCTGGGGTTTATACCATTTCATTGAAAACTCATTTCATTAAAGCTTAATTCATTGACACATATTCACTGAAAGCTCACTTCACTGAAAACCCAATTCACTGAAAGCTCACTTCACTGAAAACCCATTTCACTGAAACTCATTTAGCTGAAAGGTATATATGGTCTTTTCCCCACTGTTGTGCAATCCTGGAGTTAGTATATAAAGTAAGGGGGGTGTGGGGGCACAGCCCCCCACATTGGAGGATGTGGGGGGCATAGCCCCCCCACATATTGTAAATATTTTAAAGCATATAGATGGATACTTACAAGTGTAATGAAAAAATTCTTCCAGAAGACAATATATAACCAATTTATGTGGGGGCTTTGACCCCCACACCCACCAATGTGGGGGGCTGTGCTCCCCACACCCCCTCTTACTTTATATACTAACTCCAGGATCGCACAACATTGGGGAATAGGCCATATATACCTTTTAACGAAATGAGTTTCAGTGAAATGGGTTTTCAGTGAAGTGAGCTTTCAGTGAATTGGGTTTTCAGTGAAGTGAGCTTTCAGTGAATATGTGACAATGAATTAAGCTTCAGTGAAATGAGTTTTCAATGAAATGATATAGACCCCTAAGGCTGAACAGTGATTTTAGAGAGCTCAATACATCATGTTTCATGCTATTTGGAGACATCCTGGGATATTATTTGGGTCATAGATGCAGTATTTTTGCCTTTTAAAATGCATTAATGACTTGTTCACTTGTGATAGCTGGGAGATGGGGGTTGTGGTTAGTGGGTACCTCTTGAGAAGTGTCAGGGAGGGAAAGCAGGATGTAATTGGAGCTAAATTTATCAGCCAGTAGGTTTGCTATATCCTCCAACTCAGTATAGATAATGGATAGATGAGCTATTTTCACATCAGTATGAAATGGCTACTCTCATTTACTGACAAGTGTGCTGCCATAGAGTCTACATTTTTTACTATAGGTTTCCAGGGGCATCACTTTAAGTCTTTGACATATTCTTCTTCTTCTTCATTTGTGTTTGACATTGCCAATACAATCGACTTCTTACCCTCAATTTTTATGTATAAGTACTACAACTTGCAGGTTGTTCCTTTCCTTTCAAGGCCACAAGCCTCAACATGCAGGCCTTTATTATTTATCAGATGCTAGTGTACTCTCTGATGTCAGGGATTTTTCCAACTGTTTTGAAAGTATATATATATATATATATATATATATATATATATATATATATATATATATATATATATATATATATATGTATATATATATATATATGTATATATATATATATATATATATATATATATATATATATGTGTATGTATATATATATATATATATATATATATATATATGGGTCCCATTCAAAATCCTGAAAGCTCAAAATCCTGAATCTCAAAATCCCGAACACAAAATCCTGAAAGCTCAAAATCCTGAAAACACAAAATCCTGAAACTCAAAATCCTGAAAACACAAATAATGCTAATATGCCAATACAAAGACACTAATATCTACCGACTGACCTTAACCCTAACCCTAACCCTAAGGTCCGTCACTATCGCACACTCACCTGACCCGCCTAACCCTAACTCACTTAAACTGCCCCTAACCCTAATTTTTGTCACTATTGCATACATGCCTAACCTGCGCCCTAACCCTAACTCACTTAAACCGCCCCTAACCCTAACATAAAACCAACCACACACTTACCTGAACCCAACGCATGACCTAACACCACAGGGCTAACAATAGCAAAGCCACAATGACGTCAGTATGTCTATTTTGTGTTTTCAGGATTTTGAGTTTCAGGATTTTGTGTTTTCAGGATTTTGAGCTTTCAGGATTTTGTGTTCGGGATTTTGAGATTCAGGATTTTGAGCTTTCAGGATTTTGAATGGGACCCATATATATATATATATATATATATATATATATATATATATATATATATATATACAGCAGTATTGAGCAACCGTAGAATTTGACCATTTATTTTCAGTTTATAAACAACAACCTGGCAAGGAAGCACAGAACACCCTTCTGAGACCACCATCATTAGAGTGGTAAATAATTTTCTTATAGCCACAGGCAAGCACTGTTACTCTGCTTTGATTGTGTTAGACCTCTTTGCAACATCTGATTGATTATTTATATTATTACTGCAGTGTATCTTCTATGGTCCTTGAGTGGTCAAGGTTTTATATCATGGGCCATACCCAGAGGGTGGCATAAGGACTAAACTCTTCCATTTCTCACTTCTTGGACTAAGGTGTTTCACATGGTTTAGTCCTGGGCCTATTGTTTTTTATGCGTTTATGCAGTCCTTTTGGAATCTTATGGGGTGGGGGCAACATAATATTATTATACTACTGACACATAGTTATTCCTCTTCATCCCTCATGATCAAATGCAGAGTATATATTTCTCTGTGGATAACCTGGAAGCTGATCATTAGGGGCTTGCTGCAGACTGAGTGAAGCAAAACACAGTTCTTCCAAATTTATATTCATTACCTCAGTAATGCTGTCTACCCATGTTAGCCTCTATAGCCTCTTCTTCTTTTGTCTTTGATCTTTCCCAGTATCAGAGTCTTGTCTGGTGAATAATGTCTTCACATTATGTGATCAAAATATTTGCATTTTCTTTTTTATTAGACCTTTCATTGCACATTCCAGGTTTATTTCCTTAAGTGCTGACTGGTTTGATTTTCATCCTGCCCTCTTCATGTGTTATGCTGTGCCTCCAAGTGGCCACTAATGTTTCTCCAGGTGAGTTTGAAAACATCAGGTATTTTTTTCTTTCCTCATTAGGTGTTGTGAAACCCTACCACTGGCCCAGTAATAAAGGAGCCTCAATCCTCACCACGGGCAACAGTGGGGGATGTACACACTGGGAGGATGATAAGTACACACACAGTAAAGTGCAATTTCCCTTAAGAGCAGACAGAGACCACAGTCAGTCTGGTGCTGGTTTATCCCTCTTTCTCCAGATCCCCAATAAGACTCCCCACTGGAACAGCTATAGGATTGAGATCTCAGCTGAGTGGCCAGGCCAAGACCTCCAGCACCCTTTCTGTTCAACCAGTTTTTTGTGTCTCTGCCCAAGTAGCTGACACACACACACACACATACACACACACACACACACACACACACACACACACACACACACACACACACACACACTTTGAGGTTTGATTTACACACACACACACAAGCGCACACACACACACACACACACACACACACACACACACACACACACACACACACACATCTGGCTGGCACAGGTTTACTAGCCATGCTCCCTTCTGCCCAGACTATAAGGTAGTTTCACTGCCACCAGCCACTACTTATCAGCTACTTTAAGGCCTTTAGCAAATGGTATCAATCTTACTGTGTAATGTTACTATAAATCCAAATGGTAGTTTGACCAAGAGCAAGGCTATTAGGAGAGGCCTGCACAGCATCACCAAATAGATATGCAAGTACTCTAAGAGCTTAAATATCTCTAGACAGACCAGCCACAATTGAGAGGTTTAAATATATTTAATAATAAATAATAAAAGAACAAGAAAATAGTAAATAATCACAATAACTTCAGAATTCAAAATCACAGGAAATACTTAAAACAACATTGCAGGACAGTCTCTAAATATACATCTAAGCTATACTTCAGTATATTCCTGTCTGAATCTAAGAGAAATTACAGTACCCTAGACCTACTTACTCATAGCAAGACAAAACAGATGTGGTGAGTGGGTTTTCCAGCTGATGTTGTCAGGTCAAAGACAAATACAAAATTCACTACCTCTCTTGGAGAGTTCTTAAATTAATATCTCAAACATTGCTTCTGGGATACTTGCAGGATGACATCACTTCTTGTTATCTAACTATCAATTCCCAGCTAAACCCCAATTGCTAGAAAATGCCAGCATTTAGCATCTCCCTGTGAAAACACATAGCCTTCAGATGTTTGCAGCTGCTGGAAGACATAAAACAATAAAATACTTACAAAACAATGCAGAAGGCTCCCTAGTTTTAGACATCCTGTCTCTTTGCATTGAAGACATCTTTTATGGTGCACTTATAAAACAATTTAATTGAAACTATTTTCTTGAAGTTTTGGAAGTTAATCCTCTATGTTCCAGTTTCTACTATTAAAATATATACATTTACAGAGTTACAATAGTGTATATACATTTCTGTTCTTTTCCAGTAAAGTACACTGTGGATACATCTACCAAGCTCAGCACTGCACCAACCCTGTTCAACACACACTTCTCTACTAGCAGTTTGATATACACATAACATACAGTTCTTAATACAGTTGTAACACAAGCATATGAATCATGTTGATATTCACAAATGACATATGATTATTTAGAAAATTCCAGATAGCTGGGCTGGCAGTATCTCCTTCTGTCACACTTCTATATAAATCATATTATTATTATTCACCAATGACATATAATTATTTACAAAATTCCAGATAGCAGGGCTGGCAGTATCTCCTTTTATTACAGGTGTTGTACTAGTTAAACTTTTAATTTTTATTTTGGACTTGGTGAGATCCTTATAGTGCATTCATTCCTACCCAGGGGCTTCCATCAGCCCTCCAGTCCCCAGTCAGAGATGCACAGTATAGGGAAGACCAGCTTGTTGGTCCTGGCATGTCCTAGCCTCTCCCAGTGGTTGCATTCCCTCACCCCTCAGCGTCTTCTCAGAACTTACAATCACTACCTCCTCTGAAGAAGTATCTCTTCACATACTAGTTTCTTCTCAACTACTTACAGCAAATACAGTATGGTAATACGACCTCAACCAGTTCAAAAATGCACCGAGTGCTCCAACTAGGTGCCATCTGTATGATGAGCTAAAGACCCCCCCCCCAGAATGAGAATGGGTGATCTAGTAGTGGCTCACTGCCATCTTCACAATCCAGCTCCTAGAGCCACCTAAGCTGCTAGCTGAATTTGGATCACCTGTGACCTTGTCAGGGCTTTCTACCTTTAGCCTATAGAGTTGGCACTCCTGTGGAACCTTGATGGCTTTGGGATTGTTGCACTCTGACCAACTGCTATAGATCTTTAAAGTGATACACACTTGATCTGGCCTTTAATGAAATTTTTTTTAGACCAGTCCCTGGATTTCCGCTAATGTTTTTTATCAATCTTATTTAATGATTTTAGCATTGAGTTTATTGTTCTTTTGTACTTCCTTGCTTTACTGTTCATTTTGTTCCATCTGCTTTGTGCTATTATTTATTTATTTTTGGTTGGGTAGACTCTTTTCAACACTTAGATAAAGCTGACATTGAAACTAAAGTTCTTGCTGCTATGGATCACTCCCTCTCTCTCTCTGTCACATACCTTGCCTTTGTTTTTTGCCTTATTGTTTGTGTACCCTACTTCTAGAAAAGGCAAGGTTAGGTTTGCCCTTTGCTCTCTACTCTTTATAAATGTTTCTTTTTGTGGAGAGTCAGTTGAATAACCCAACAGGAATTTACACTAGGTGGAGTATACGTAGTCAGGAGGCCCTGGCATAGCAAAGTAGAAAGGAAGTCATGAAATATCTGTAATATGAAACTGTTTTTTTTATATTTGCAGCAGTGTACCCAACCCAATCCAGTTCCAAGTGAAATAGCAAATAAAATAAGGAGAGCCGTGTACATTTTTATAAAGCTGCATCTGTTGCATTCCAACTTGTACATTTCTATAACACTGCATCTTTTACATTCCAACTCACATTGACAACTGAACGCTGGATTTTACCCCATGTAGTGGGAGATATTATCACATGGCATTGACAGATAAGTAAGAGAAGATGGTGATTTCCAGGGTAGGAACAATAGATTCTCGTGGGTTCTAACATATGCCGAAACATAAAAAACGCGTTAACAGCACACCTAGTTCTCAACTTCATTGCTCAAGAATCAGTGACAAAGCCAAAAGTAATGGGAGGTCAAAAGTCCAAAATCCAAGACACTTTTTAAATTATTTCTCAGATTCACGTAGTATGTTTACAGAACAATGGGTTTTACATCGTCATGCAATTTCTGAAGAATGAAAAGTATGAAACTGTAATTTCTGTCATTCTTAACTAAATGTAATTCTCAGTGATGTACATGGAAATCAGTTTGTGAGGGACAGAACAAACACATAAGCAAAATCAGAGACATTCTGCAAAACCCAGTGACAGTTAAGAGCTATGCAGCATAAAATAATTCTACACAAATAAAGTACTTCACTAGTACTTTTATAAGGCAACATCATCCATCTAAAGTTTGTCTAAAATGTTGCATAGCTGCCATCAAAATGACACCCAGTCTTTTGAACCTTGCTTTTAGCTGGTATAAATTAGTCAGCCCCTTCATTTATTGCTTTGTAATGTCAACCCCCCCCACACACACACACACACATGCACACACGTGGGCACACACACACACACACACACACACACACATGCACACACGTGGGCACACACACACACACAAACAAACAAATACACACATGCACACACACTCTCTCAGAAAAAGTCAAAAGAGCTAAATGTGTCTTTTATTTGCCACATCAATACTTGAACATTGATTGTTACTAAGATAGGTAATTGGTTCATCCAACTACTGGACCTTCACCCTAGTAGTAGCCAAAATATTCAGTCTATCTATATGTTTAATGCTTTGAAAAAGCCGTCAACCATCTTCTCCCTCCCCCAAAGACCTCCTCCACCAGTCTAATTACAGATTTTTTCCTTTATAAGGATACTATTTCCTTCCTTTTTCTGTTTTGCTTTTCCTACCACAGAGTTATCATAGTCATTCACCTCAGGTAACTGTAGTCCTCCATAAATGATTTACCTTTCTCGCCTCTTTTATTGAAACAAGACAGTTTGAATCATAATGTGTCATATGAGCCTAGCTGCAACTGCTGTTAACACACACACACACACACACACACACACACACACACACACACACACACACACACACACGCACGCACGCACACACACGCACACACACACACACACACACACACACACACACACACACACACACACACACACACACACACACACACATACACACACACATGTAATTACCACACTGCAGTGGCCAGTAGAAGTTGAAGGCAGCTTGTCTAGGCCAGCTGGTGATGCATGTTAAATACTTAACTCCCATAATGCTACCAGCAGTGACTGGAAACTAAAAATTTCATACATGAAAAGTATTGTCCTGACCCCATGCACTCAGAAAATATACATATGACTGTTTCCCTCAGTTTCATGTTTCTGCATTGCCTAACTCCCTCGAGTTTCTTATACATCTTTCTTACAAAATAATATACACTTTTGTATTAGTCACACAATGAGTTGTAAAATCAAAAATGCAGAATGCAGAAAAATGTTACCAACCTGACACTAGTCATTACTAGGTTCATCTCTGCAACATATTTATTGTATGCTCACTAGGAAGTGCCCTGGGTAAGCTTACTGTTACTTTTGGGGGTGTTAATATTTTGTACTACAGTAGACAGGTCTAATATCAGTGAAAAATATTCAACAAAAGAACTTTTAAATTACATGGAGCACATAATAGTGCAGCATGAAGTTCCTTCAAATAAGTAAAATACAAAATGAATCGAGAATGCACTTGGGAAAAAGAAAATCTTGAATAATTCAGTAAATGAAACACAGTCATAAAAGCTAGAAATAATTAGAAATAATCTTCCAAGCAGCTGGGGACTAACCAAAGCAGCACTGTAATAAATTGGATGCATACTAATTAACATTACCTCACCACCCCTGTCAGAGCAGAGACTGAATTCTACAGAAGGCCTTTAGAACTAACGGGTATATTGACAGATTTAAAGGACAGCAGAAATGATGTGCAGCCAAAGCTCAATGTTGTCTCCTCTCTATTCTTTGTAAGAGCTGGGATCCATACATAGCCACTGGTCATGTGACTACCTGGATTAAGCTATCACTTGCATCTATATTTTGCTGCACGTAGCACTAAAGTACATTGAAATTTAGGTAAATGTGTACATTGAAACAGTAATCCACAAGCAGAAACACCAACCGATAAAAACCAAAACTGCTGCTCCAGGTATCAATAAAGGCTGCCCTCCATACACTTTTACTGCTCAAGACAACCAGTACAGATCCTCTTCAAATAATTCCGCAAAACAATTTCCACAAAAAAAACAAATTTATTTAAATTGGTTACAAGTTAAATAAATTTTTTTTTTGTGGAAATTGTTTTGCGGAATTATTTGAAGTGGATCTGTACTGGTTGTCTTGAAAGTTAAATAAATTTGTTTTTTGTGAAAATTGTTTTGCGGAATTATTTGAAGTGGATCTGTACTGGTTGTCTTGAAAGTTAAATACATTTGTTTTTTGTGGAAATTGTTTTGCAGAATTATTTGAAGTGGATCTGTACTGGTTGTCTTGAGAAGTACAAGTGTATGGAGGGCAGCCTTTATTGATACCTGGAACAGCGTTTTTGGTTTTTATACATTGAAATAGTACTAGCATGGCTAGCTTGACTGGGGTAGATGGAATAATTGCTACATATGCATATTATGCAGCTCTTTGCCATTTTGTATCAAAATGGAATCCTTTGCTTCTACTGTTAGTCGTATTCCCCATCCAGGTTTGCTACTTTGCCAGATCTGTCTCTGTATTTGGCCACTTGATCAAGCTACTGTGGTTTTGCTGTCCTGGCTTTTTTGACAGATTTCCAGTACATTACTTAAAATCTGGGTCATTACAAAAACATATTTCCCTGTCTAATGCACATTACTTGTTCATAAAGACAAGTTAGTAAATTTCTTTTGGTACTTAGTTGAACTGGCAAAACATTAATGATCATTGATCAGTGAATGTCATGAATGAAGTTTATGTTTAAGAACATGCTCCTTTTTTGCTTACTTGCTATCATTAATTCCATCATTTATTGATATTTTCCATGCATTCCTGGAACACAATAATCTTTACCTTCTTACTTGCCAGTCATTTTATTGCTTGCATTTAGTTTCCTTCTTCATTTGGTTCCCAGTAACATCTTAACCTAGGCCAGTGTTTCTCAACCGCCAAGCCACATCCCGGTACCGGGCCCTGGTATCAGGGACCACGAGCGGTTGAGAAACACTAGCCTACAGTTTCAGAGAGTGAGAGAGCGAGACAGTGTGTGTGTGCATGTGTGTGTGTGTGTGTGTGTGTGTGTGTGTGTGTGTGTGTGTGTGTGTGTGCGTGTGTGTGTGTGTGTGTGTGTGTGTGTGTGTGTGTGTGTGTGTGTGTGTGTGTGTGTGTGTGTGTGTGTGTGAGAGACAGTGAGAGAGTGAAGAGTGAGAGGAATCCCTGGCAGCAACATCAAGAGGTTTGCATACCTTTTGGACATACCTGTGAATCTCTGGTACAATAAATCTGGACAGAGCTGCAAAAATTAGGGACAGATTTTAATAATTGCTGTTATAAACTTGGAAAGTTGCTAGATTTTAGTACTGTTTGTGAGTTATTGATTGTGAAATATATACAGACAGAAGTTGAAAAGCAAGGAACTAACTTGCTGGTGCACTGATGTTTACCTATTGAAGGCCAGAAGTAGCAACAAATGGTTGTGGGGTGGAGGGTGCACTTCATTATGCATATGTTAGTTTTTTATTGCATTTCATATTTACTGTACATATTTGTATGATACTTTGGCCACCACCTGCATGCTACTGCATTGTGCTTTGTGTATAGATTCAAGAGGGTTTTCCCTCTCTACTTCTTGTAACTCTGTGGTTTAGTTTTATGAAATCTCGTGAGCAGACCTTCAGCATGTTTCAGCAAAGAGCGGGAAGTGGCATATAAGGGCAGTAGTTTTCAGAAACAGGTATAATCATTCTGTGGTTAGCAAGTTACCCCAGTGTGTTAGTGCCTGTTTCGAGTGCCGTGATTTTTTTAAAGAGATAGGCCTACAGATTTACATTTTAATATGAATAAGAGACAAGGGACTTTGTTTAATTTTGGTGTTAAGAAATGTTGTATTGGAGGGTTTTGTGGTGCAAAAAATACTGATTCATCCACCTCAAGCCTAGAGAGCAATCTTCAGGCTGTATAAAAGGACGGGGAAACTAGCAGCACACATAAAAACAAGTCTGCATTCACTCATAAGTATATGGGCAACTATTTAAAATTTGAGTTCATTCAATGCCCTGACACTGACCAATTGCTACAACCTCAATGTGTCATTTATGCTACTGTTCTTGGAAATGAAGCTATGAAGCCATCGTGACTTATGAGACATCTCAGCACAAAACATTCTGATCTCATCAACAAACCCCTGGAATTCTTTATGCATAAAATATATGCACTTAAAATAGAAAAGAAAATTATTTCCCAAGCTTCAACCACTGATATTCACTTCTGACGGCATCCTGTTTAATACCATTACAGATAGCTAAATGTAAAAAACTTATTCCATTGGCGAAGATCTCATTAAGCCTTCTTTGATTACAGCTTGTAATGAAGTATTAGGCCAGTCTGCGGCAAGTGGAATGAAAGACATCCCATTGTCAAATGATACAGTCAAAAGGCAGATATCTGATATGGCAAAAGATGCAGAAATGCAACTCATTAAAAAATTAAAAAGTCAAACTTGTTTACATTAGAACTGGACGAATCTGCAGATATTATGTACGATATACTGACCATGATGAAAGAGACATGAAGGAAAACATTTTAAATATTTCTGAATTACCTACTCAAACTACCAGCAGTGACATTTTCAAAGTCTTAAATGGTTTCTTTGAACAGAGAGGGCTGGGATGGAAAAATTTGTGTTGGAGTTTGTACTGATGGCACTGCCTGTCTTACAGGTAGAAATTCAGGTGCAGTCACTAAAATTAAGGATATGGCAGGCTGCAGGCAGTAACCTATTGTCAGCACATTGCTACATTCATAGGCAAAACATGTCCTCCAAAAAAAATGGCACCTGAGCTTAATGAAGTCCTGTCTCAATCCATTAAAATTATGAATTATATAAAAAACAGTGCTTTAAACACAAGACTGTTAAAATAATTGTCAGGAAATGGGCTCTGATAATCAAAATTCTCTTTTCCATTAGACAGTTTGTTGGCTGGGCTGTCCCAAGGTAAAGTTTTCAAGAGGTTATATGAACTCCGAAAGGAAGTTGAGCTGTTTTTAACTGATAAGAAAAGAGATCTGTCCCATTAGTTCCAGGATAACAAATGGATAGCCATGCTGGCATATCTCAGCAGCATATTTTCTTACATAAACAAGCTGAATTTAAAACTTCAAGGTCCAGATACAACAATATTTAATGCTTGGAACAAGATCGAATCATTCAAAAAGAAATTCAAACTCTGGCATAATATGATTGCAGAGGTAAACAATGCAATGTTTCAGTTGTACTCAGATTATATTATGGAATCAGATGTTTTCTATTCACAGAATTCAATTTCAGATATTATTGCAACTTACTTGAAGATGTTGTTGTTGTCATTTGAAAAGTATTGTCCAGAACATGAGGATCCCCAGAGGCAAAATATGTGGATTGTGAACTCTTTTGTTGAGCACAAAGAGACAGCCCTTTCCTATGAAGAAACTCTTCAACTTATTGAATTATCGTCAGACAAAGGACTGGAAAGTGCTTTAAATTCTATGAGTAATTCAAAAGTCTGGATAAGAATGAAAAATGATTATCCAAATTTACATGAAATAGCAATAAGATTTTTGTCTTTGTTTTTCCACTACATATCTTTGTGAAACTACTTTTTCTGCCATGACTATGCTTAAAACAAAACAGAAGAACTGCCTGCGACTTTCTGACTGTCTCCATTTGGCTATCACTTCAGTTCATCCCAGAATTAATCTTCTTCTTCTTTTGGCTTTTCCCGAATTAATCTTCTTCTTCTTTCGGCTTTTCCCGGTTAGGGGTCACCACAGCTGATCACCTGTCCACTCATGATTAGCAGTAGAGTTTTACTGTGTTGAGTTGCCAGCCCAGTGCCCAACCTTCCACGGAAGGCATACACATGCAAGCACTCATGACTAGAGCCAATTTAGAGTGTCCAATCCACCAACAACATGTCTTTGGGATGTGGGATGAAACTGGAGCACCTGGAGGAAACCCATGCAGACTCCATACAGAAGGCATCTCAGCCGAGGAGGGAACCAGAGAACCTCTTGCTGTGAGGCGACAGTGCTAACTGCTGCACTACCGTGGCCACCCTCATCCCAGAATCAATAAGCTAATGGAAAGAAAACAACAGCAAAAGTCTCATCAGTTTAACTAAAACCTTGAAAAACTGAGTTGATATAAAAGAAACTAAGTTTAACTTTTTCAAGAATGCATAATTGCTGTATTAAACTGTTAAAGTGCTGTGTTTTTACATTCAAAATGTTAGTTAATGTTGGAACTAGTGTTTAGAATTGAGAGATTCATACATTTATCTTTATTGAATTAGATACTTTGCATATATAAATATTTTACCTGTGTATGTGATAAGTGTTTTGCTGACAATATGACATCCTCTTGCTTTGGAAAGGTATTTATGAGTAAATTTGTTGGGACTGGGGCCTCGTCTTATAAAAAAGGTTTTTCTGAGTCCCGGCCTCACAAAGGCTGAGAACCACTAACCTAGGCAGTATCCCTCATATTCCTGTGACTTTTCATAGGTTTATAGGTTCATAGGAGGTTACTAGGCTAGCAGCCCTAGAACCTTTATAAGCCTAGTCATGTTAATCCCTGGTTGTCCAAATTGTCCTTGATTAGATGGACATACTTTACAGATCATCACTGACTACCTCTATCCATGAAGGACATGGGTGCCACCCCCTGGGTGAATTTGCAGTCACCCATCCATTTGTCCAGGTTACACTTGAATAGGGCCATTGAGGAAGTCTATTTCACATGAGTTGAACATTTATTTCAGAACAGCGGCAGTCTCTGGGAGACATACCTGTGTCTCCAGCATGTTCTGTAATGGCACTGACAAGGCTGAGACCCCTAGAACCAGTGACTCTAGTGTCATTCAATTTGCAGATATGCAGAATTTCCATCAGGTTGGGGTCAGAGACTGACCTATACGCCAGGCACAAGTTGCCTCTCAGTAGCTTATATGATACAAAGTACAGTGACAGGGCTTTCAGTCTATCCGTGTAGGTCATGGTTTGGAGGTCATGTATGTTCTTAGTGAGAAACTTCTATGGTCCCTCCAGTTGCTGCAGGTGTCTGGTGAGATACATGCAGAAGGGAGCATTGTACTCTATTAATGGTCTGATTAGGGTCAAGTAAAGTGGGGTCATAGCATCCTTAGACCTGGATGCAATGAATTTACTTATGAGATGCACAATATAGAAGGCTTTCTTACCACTGTGGAAACCCGGTGGTCAAAATTCAGATTGCTGTCAACCTGTGTTCCCAGATCTCATGCCACTAGGTTTGAACTTAGAGTGCTGTCGGCAATATTGTAATTAGTGTGGAATTCCACTTTGCCAAATGGGATAATAGCTCACTTTTTTGCAGTTTGTTTTAGACCATGATTTTGGCACCATTCATTTGTTTGTGTTAACCCCTCCTGTAATATGTTAACATCTTTCAGGGACTCAATGACTGTGCCTAGTTTACAGTCATTAGTGAACTTAGTAAGCCAAAGATGATCTACTTTAGCCTGGACATATGAGAAATAGATTCCAAATAGTAAAGGGCCCAGTACAGATCCTTGCGGTATGCCACTTGTGATGGTTCTGCTGGTAGAGGTAGAATCACCAACTTTGACAGTATGTGTTCTGTTGGTGAGACAATTAGCTACCAATCTAGTGATGTAAGGGTTAGCACCACACTGTGGGAGGTTTTCAATGATACTCAATTGGGGATTGTTTCAAGGCTTTAGCTAGGTCCAGAAAGGTGGAATGCACTGTCTTACCTTCATCTAGGGCTTTGGTGACTTTCTTGAAGAAGTCCAGGTTCAATAAGCATGCTCTACCAATAATGAAACAAAACTGGGTTGGGTCTAGAGTTTGAAGGTCACCTATGTCCTTGTTGATAAGGTCCACAATGATCCTTTCTATTGTCTTGCAGATGAGGCTGGTTAGACTTATGGGTCTATAGTTCCCAGGTTGATTGATGGCCCCCTTTATGCAAAGGGATTACTGTTGCTGTTCTCCATTCTGCTGGTACAAAGCCAGTTCTCAGGTTATAGTTAAAGAGAATGGCAAGTGGGTCAGCTAGGTCCTGTTTTATATTGCTTAGTAAGCAACCTGGGATGTTACCTGGCCCCACTGAGGCCTTGTTTTTGGCCTTGGGAAATGCAGATATGACTTGATCTCTAGAGATACTAGGTAGAGAGCTGGTGTCAGGCATGCTTTGGGGTATGGCCTTAGGATTGTCCTTGGCTAAGGATGATATTTTAGCTTCATAATTAGCTTCATAATTAGCTTTAGAGGACTCTACAAGACTTCTGATTTGCTTGTTGCCTCTTGTTCGTTGACATCAGCTTCTTCCTTTTGTTATACAATCTGTTTATACTAGATGTCCACCAAGGTGGCTTGTTTTTTTGGGAGGGTCTTGTTTTAATCTGGTCAGGTACAGCCGAATCTATAAAGTTACTAAGATGATTATACAGGGCATTTGTGTACATCTCTGCATAGGAGTCCTTATTACCTGTGATTGCAGGGGATATAAAACTTTTTATACCATCACTTAGTAGGCTGCAGTTTGCTTTGAAGAAGCTCATTAGTTTTCTTGCTTCTTTGGGGGTGCAGGGTTCAATAGTTACCTTGAATGAGACTGATTTATGGCCCAATCTTACCAGGGAGGGCATCACACAGGGGGCAGTGCAGTGACCACCCATGTTGGTGAGTACTATGTCAAGGACATTAGAGTCCCTTGTGGGGGTGCAGAGTATCTGTTCCAGAACATTTGCATTGACAAAGCCCAAAAACCTCTGGGTGAATTAGTAATTACTAGGCTTGTTGCCAGTGTTGGCCATTTTAAGTCTAGCCAATTTCCCTTTGAAAGGGGAGAGACAAACCATGTACCTTAACAAATACACACAGTCGCACAAATGCAAACACTCACGCCATAGGGAAAAAATTGAGAATAAAATTCCCATTCTGCAAATCACTATGCATGTTAAATGACAATTATAATTTATTTGATGCAGAGACTGAGAAAAAGGTTTGCTGGATTGAATAGCCTGGATAAAAACAGATACTTCTTCTGAAATGTTTCCTGTGCCTTCTGTTCTCACATCTCACTAACCAAAACCTGTAGAGTTCTAAGAAACATTCCACAAACTACATTTGTGAATGACACAGAGTTATGCATGAAGAGGGATGGCAGTCTGGACTACGATTCATGGACAGCACAGTGGTGCAGCGGTATCATTGTCGCCTCACAGCAAGAGGTTCTCTGGAGTGCCATCTAGGTGGAGTCTACATGTCCTCCCTGCATTCGTGTGGGTTTCCTCTGGGTGCTCCAGTTTCCTCCCACATTACAAAGACATGCATCTGGAGTGTTTCTCCCTGGGCCTCTGCTGAAAATTGGCGTTGTGCCAAGTCGGACTTTCCCGGTTAACAAATGTAAAATAAAATTCATTTATTTATTTTCTATTTATTTACCAGGATAGTCCAAATTGGGACAAAGCCCATTTTCAGTGAAGATCTGGGGAGAAAAGCTCCACGTACATATTATACATGTCAAGTTAGTCATATATGTGTAGTATAACAAGAACAAATAACACTTACATAACACTTGCTTACTTGATATTAATTAGAAATTAGGCATCATGATTGTTTCTAAACATGCAAAATATGAACAGTTCTTGCGGTACTTGTTTTCAATACAGCTAAGTACATACAGGTATTATAATAATCAGAGTAGTATATCAGTAATCAAGGATAATATAGCAGGATCAAGTTGATTTCTTAGTATAGATCTTTGATGGAAGGTAAAAGTTAGGATGTGAGAAGAGGGGATATTTCTAAAGTGTAAAGAGCATTTTTAGGGTGAAATAGAAAATATTCTAGCCAGGGTTATTACATGAGCAGTGCCATGTGTCTATTAGATATGTTTTAAGAAGCTTTTTAAATTGTGTGGGGTTATGTGAGGTAATAATTGTGTGTGGGAGAGGGTTCTAGCTTTTTTCAACCTGGTTCGAGTATAGGGAATCACCAGCTGATGTTGCTGATTTGGTGACCTGCAAAAGTAATCTATTTGTAAAGCAAAGCATTCGTTTGTTGGAGCAGGATTGTAGAATATTTGTAAGGGCTGGAGTTTTTTCTGCCTGGAAAATTAATTTATGAGGCATGGTTAGTTGATTGTAAATTAGGAGATGTGGGAGTTCTAGCCAGGAAAGTTTTTTTAGGGTGCGACAGTAATCTGTCATGGGAGTGGAAGCCGTGGCAAATTTTGCAATTTTAATAGCATGATTTTAGTTTGTTTAAGTCAATCTTTTTAAGATTGTTGAAGATGGGAGAGACATAAAGGAGGGCTGACAGAAGGTGGGTTCTTGCTATAGCTACCCTGGAGCTGTCTGTTAGGATTCTTTTGTTTCTGTAAAGAGATACTATTTTTTGTGTACTTTCTTAATTGTTTGTGATATGTGCAGATCAAATCTAAGCTTATTGTCAATAGTGACTCCAAGAAGTTTTGTTTGTGGTTCGGGACAGCTTTTTGTGCAGTTACTAGCTGTGATGTGAAAGCTGGTTAGGGGATCCATTCTTCTGGAAATTGAAAGATCATGAGTTTAGTTTTACTGGGGTTGAGTATGAGATGAGCAATGGATAACCATGATTCTATATCAGTGAAGGTCTTTTGGGTTGTGTCTAATTGCTTTTGTGTAGTGGTTGCTGCACATATAAGTGTGGAGTCATCCGCATATTGGATGATGATAGCTTGGGGACAGGCTGTATATTGTTTGTTGGTAAAAATGCTAAATAGAAGAGGCAAAGGATGGATCCTTGCCGAATGCCTAGTGTGATAGGGAGACCACTTTACTGCTTGTTAATGCTGTTAAGTAACTTTGTGAGAGCAGTAGGGCTGATGTTAATGTTGGCAACTGCCTCCAGTAGTTTATGGCATTACACAGTGTCTAAGGCCTCTGACATATTGAGAAAAACTGATGAGACAATCTTACCATCATTTCTGAGCTGACTGATTGTGTTGGTAAAGCTAAGGAGAGCAGTGATGGTGCTATGATGGGGTCTGAATGCTTGGATTTGGTTAGAAGATTATTGATTGTGAGGTAGTGAAGGAGTTGAGAGTGAATTCATCTCTTGAGTAACTTTGACAGCGGTGGCAGGATAGCTATTGGTCTATAATTTGTGAGTTCAGTTGAGTTTCCACCTTTATGTAGAGAAATAATATACCAGATTTTCCTGTAAGGATGGGGCGTTTTGTTCAATGAGTGACCAATTAATGAATATTGATCCATGGCAGGATATGGCTTCTGCTGCTATTTTCAGATATTCTGTTGGGAGATTGTCGGTTGCTATTGTGGTAGGTTTTAATTTTTTTTAGTAGTTTTTCTATGGTACTTTTGGAGACTGGATTAAATGAGAATATCTCTACAGTGTTATATGTTGTTTGGGAGTTGGTTGATTATGAGATTTTGTTATTGTTTTTTTTTGGTTAGGACAAGAATGCTTTCTGTGAAGAATTTATTAAAGTGTTCTGCAATGGTATTTGTGCCAGTTTGTATGTTTGGGGGTGGTGTTGATGTTTCTCCAGGGTGAAGTAAATTTTTGATTGTACCCCCAAATATTTGCAGGTTATTTTGATGTTTCCACTGTAAATTTGTGCAGCATTTTTTTGTCTAGGTTGATTTGGTATTTGACTTTATTCCTAATTTTTTGAAATGTCAAGTGATTCGATTGGGTTTTATTAGTCATTCATAGTTGCCAAGTTTTGTTCCTCAGCCTTATGAGCATTCGTGTTTTTTAGTTAACCATGGTGTATATTTAGCTTTAGCCCACAGTGTTCTAGGGAGCCAATTTATTTAGAATGTCAAGAAAGGTGTTGTTAAAGTACTGGACTGCAGCTTCTAGGGGCAAGTGTTTGAGGAGAGCCCAGCTGATGTTTTTTAGGGTGTTTATTAGTTCTTGGGGGCCAAAGTTTCTTTTGTCATGAGTTTGATGTAGGTGATGTGTTTAGTAGGGTGGGTATTTTGCCTGAGGAGATAGGTTGGCATGTGGGCACTTAGAATGTCCTGTAGGCAGCCAGCTGTTTGCTAGAGTTGAGGTTTATTAGTCAGAGTTCAGCCGAGGATGGACTGTCTATTTAATTTTTTATCTATTCCAGTTAGGTTTTGGATAATTTGGGTGAAACCATAGAGGTTGACATAGTTGCCGGAGTTTAGTGAGTTGCAGTTATTCCAATCTGTATTGAAATCTCCCATGTTCATACTTTCTTGAGTTATGTTTTTTGATATATGCTGTAGAATATGTTCTATATTGGGTACATTGTTGCCAGGTGGGATGTAGGTAGCAATTATGCATATGTTTGTTTTACTTAAGTTGTAGTTTAGTAGGTAGAATCTCAACATTATTTAGATTTGGAAAGTTGAGCCTTAGTGGTTGTAGTGAGAGGATGTTTTTAAAGATTATTGCTACTCCACCTCCCCTTTTCTCTTTTCTGTCCCCCCTTAGTATGTTATAGCCTGGACGGGTGATTTCATTATCAAAGATGTGTGGTTTCAACCATGTCTCTGTTAGGATAACTGTATCTGGATGTTAATGGGAGAAGGGAGCATGTAATTCTTGAATTTTATTGACACCACTTCTGAAATTTAAGCTTAGAAGGAGTACGGCTGATTTTTGAGGGGCTATGTTGAGTATATTATGGATTTGGGTGCTAAAAGAGAGTGTGTGGGTGTTCCAGGGTTTGGATGTATATCTCCACTTGTTACTAGTTTTAGTGCTATATATACAAGTGTGTACAAGAGTTCAGATAAGTATTTGTGGTATTTGTATGTGTTGTTTTTAGAGGGTAGTTTTAGGTGGATTATTTTATGTATTATTACGTCAATGGGAATTGTGTTTATGAGAGGTGGAGATAGGTACAAGTGAGTGGTGTGTGGGTGGTGTGTTTTATTAGAAGTAGTTTTATGACTGGAATAGGGCATTGATAATTGAGTCTTCTAGGTTGTTAAATTAGCTGCTATTGTGAGAAGTATGATTATTGTGATACTAGTAATCAACATTTTGGAGATAGGTATTTGTTGAGGAGTCTCTCAGTTTGTAATTGTAGTAGGCTAGGAATGAAAGACTGAGGGTAGGTGAAAAGGGTCTTGGGTTTGTGGTATATCAGTATTTTTGAATAGCTTGTGTAGTTGTGTGCTGTTAGGTGGGAGGGGGTTGGAATTTAAGGCTTTTGATTTGCTTAATGTAGTATGTAGAGTTTCTTTGAAAGTAGTTTGATTATTGGGTGGGAGGGCTGAAAGGGAGTGGCTTGGTTTGTGATAAATTTGGTGTAGCGGGGGTGGGTGTGAAATGGGGGCAGGGTAGGAGAGAGGAGTGAGCCCAAGCGTAGAGAGGGCGAATGGAGCTGGTTGAGGCAATCTCTAAGGTGAATAGGTTAAGAAGTAAAAACAATCTGTTTGTGTAAAAAAAGGCACTGAAGTGAGTGCAGTTTATCTGGTTAGATTATTTTCTTAAACTGTGTCCTGCAGCGGTTACTATGGGGACTTATAAATACTGTTTATGGCGATGTATGCTCATAAGGTAAAAAAAGCTTTGCGACAGAGAATTTGGCTAAGTTTTGCCATAGTTTAATTGCACTGCTTTATGAGTGATTAATGCCTAATGACTGCTTGTTTAGAAAAATAGATGGGGTTGAAGGGACTAAATTAAAATGAAAGGCTTATGGGTCTGTCCTGATATTGTAATATACCGGAATCAGTGCATTTAGTAAAATTACTTGTAATATGGGAGAGGGGACAACAGCCCGGCTGCTGATTTAAGCAGTGTGCTTTCCAATGAGTTGAGTATAGTATATATTAACTTTAAAGAGGTAGCCTTTGGTCCGTTTATGACCAGTAGCACTAGTTTATTGGTAACTGGTCTGGAGCTTTAGATATTATGGGAATTTTTATTAGTGATTGCAGCTTAGCAGTTGGGATGGGTGCTTCTGTAATAAAAAGAGGGAGATGGGAAAAGTAAAACGTCAATAGAAAAAGTTCTTTGTGGTTGAATATAACAACAAAAAGGAGTTATAAACTCTTAGTTGCTGACTTAATGCAGCAACAGATCTATCTGCTTTGCTCAAATATCACTTCACAGTAAATTAAGTACACTGTAACTGTTATTGACTAGCACATGTGTCTATCTACATTGCATGAACATTAAAACACATAACTCAGTAGCTTATTAGGCAGTTAAAGACTTCAACTTATAAAGCCTTATTAAACAGAGGATCGCTCACTATAAAGTCAAGCATATTGATGTGACCTGTAGCTTATCCCGGTCAAGCATGCAGTAAAGTGCGTAATTATAAACAGAAATCGAATGTAGTAGCAATAACCCATAGTAGATAGCCTCAGTGCAGTGATTAGTCAGTATATCATCAGTAATAATTGTATAATCAGGTTTCTCGTTTTTAGCAACAAAAGGCATGCACAGTTGTAATTAGAATTGTCTTACTGGAGAGCCACAGCATGTTTAGTAAACTGGCCAGTAGGATTGGATACTTTAAAAATGGCACCCAATCCAGGTACCATTTATTAGCTTCAGTCAGTGAAAAGGAGGGTGGGGGAAGGGATGGAAATACTGATTTGTTACTTACGTGAGACTTGGGTATGAGCCAGTCTCTAAGGTGAGTAGGTTAAACAGTAAAAACAATCTGTTTGTGTATATGCAATAACTTAATTTGTAATCTATTTTTCCTGTAACTACTTGATTTATTTTAATGGATAACACAGAACAATCTGTGAGATTTTCATTTATTGGACATTCACAGTCACTTCACTTCAAGGTTCTTTTACTTTTCCTAATGAGGGTCATAGTAGAGTCATGTTCAGTAATGTAGAATAAAATGTTCTCCTGTGTGCCTTCAGTATTTACTGTGTAACATCTAGTGGGTCATACCTGGAATAACTCCAGTGGGAGCCACTTAGTTGATGGGCAACCTTATAAGGTGTCCAACACATCCCATTTGGATCCTCTCAGTCCAAAGGGTACCAGCTCTTTTCCAGTGCTCTCATTGTTACCAGTCTACTGTCTTATAGTCTCAAACAAATTTGTAATGCTAAACAGATGGTTCCTTGCTCAAAGATATAGACATAATCCACTATTCTTTATGAATCTAAGGTTCAATAATTGGCTGGTTTATCACTTCTAGAATACTCCAGCATAGGCTTTTCTAGGAGAGCTGAGGAATATGATTCACTCCATAAATGTAACTCAGTGATCGGTACCCTTTCTTGAAAATGGGGATCAGTATTGCGCTACAGAAACTGTCCAGTGATCCATACCTGCAGTCTTGCCAATATGAAGGCCTCTGGCCACCATACTAACTTCAGAGAGTGAGTGAGAGAGGAGAGAGAGAGATGAATCTCAACTCACCAGCAACTTTAATCACTCCTTTATAAAAGGCAGTCATGCATACTGATCAAAGGAGTTCCTCCAAATGTTCCTTCCTCCTTCTGATTTTCACCCCAGTAGTAATCAACACTTGCTTGTTTTTTTTTTAACACTGCCGAAGCAAAATCCTCCATTATTCTTCTAAAGTAATGGTTGGCTTATGAGAATTTCATTGAGGCCAACCACTGATCTTTCTTTGTAACTTCTGTAAAGTTTTTGCTTTGACATTTGCTGTATATGCAGATGATTTGATCTGTTGCTATTTCTCAGTTGAATCAGGGCAGCTATCCACAAGCACTGGAGGCTTCCTTTGATAAGCATCTTAAGTGGCTGATGACCAAAGAAAGTCCTCATAATGGATGTACATTATGTAATGATACTTCAACCCCGAGTAACCCACCCTTTTTTATGATAAACCCTCCAAGCTCACAATCAGAGCCATACCTCTCAACTGTCTAGATCTTTGAAGAATGTCCAGATTTTTGCCTCATATTTTTGGTCTGTTCCTCTCAAAATTTGTGTTTTTCTAATAAAGCACTGAGGGCTGAAGTCATTAAATGATGACACACATTTGAGTTTCAGACTTTATATCCTTTGGAAAATGCATGCTTAATTAAAACTTGATGTTCACTCAACTTCCTATGTTTATAAGAGCAAAGTCAGCCCCTATTTTTGGGCCTTTGTTCTCATATTATTTTAGGCTTTGTCCAGATTTCTTACACTACGAAGTTCAGAGGTATGAATAGAGCTACTAGTTATTAGAAAGTGATTACACACTGAGTGCCCAGCGATGGATAGACTTGGCAAGGGGCACTATAGTTAGGTGTTCCAAGCACCTGCTCCCTCTCTGACTTTATCACTGCTTTAGATGAGGCGCAAAAGGAACACCTAGCAGTGTGGCTTAGTAGGTTAAAGCAAGGAACGTCAAGTTAGCTGTACTCTGTTAAACTGAGTAATATCCATCTCCTATAAAGTCACATTACCAGAATAAATATTTAAAGTCATGAAAAGAGATACTTACGTGTAGGGTCTTACCTAGTTAATAGAACAATAAAATAAACAGAAACAGTGCCCCGTTACAAGTTCTTGCACATGTAATATAACTGAATGTTGAATGCTAAGTTCCAGCTGGGATTCTGAAATTGTTTCTGTTCCAAGCTAAGTAAGCCATCTGGATTTAACACTGTCACCTGCTGCTGATCCAAGCCTCCCCCTTGCTCTCACACATTGGTACACTGTCCTTGGTTAGTGAAATAATGATACTTTGTGCAGCAAGTTATGAGTTTTCATGGTCACAGCAGGGCCTCACTTAAATACATCAAAAGCCAGCAGAGATAGAAAGAAGTGAGCAAATCAGTGCGGCTTTATATAAACATTTCTCTGACTCAAAAACAGGTTCTGGTTCTTGCATTGAACAGCTTTTCTTAGAGGCTAATTTATGAGGAATAAGGTTTACATAAAGTTTTTAGTTACATAAACTTTATCCAGAGAATGTGTGACATCAGGTAATACATTTTTTTTCAACTTGCTACTGAAACAATTAAGAGTCTGCAAGCAAATGAGCTATTCATCTATAATAGCAGTAATTATCTCCACTTTTAGGATTTCTGTGAAAATTAGACTGTAGCATTCAACACAGATCTCAATATTCAAATATAATTCTGGGCCTCAACCAGAATGTTTATGCAGGGAAAGCATTTCCTGATTATTATGCTTTTGAGGGGTTGAAGGGGGACACATTCAATACCTATCCCTCATCCTCAGCATTAAGTATTGGTTTCAGTAGCTTTTATTTTATACTTTAGAGCCTCACCATGTGTGTATTGCATTACAATGGTCTTCCTACACGATGCCTATCAATACCCTTTTATATAACTCTGATTTATACCTCAGACCTATTTTGTCCCCACTTGTCCATTGGCCCTTTATTCACCACCCCCCTTTGTATACCTCTCAAATGTCTTTTTCAAATCAGGAGGACCCAGACTGTAACCCTGGATTTCTTATGTGTAAGGGTCTAGTCTACCTTTGATAAGAAGGGCTAAACAGACTTTCTCCTGCTTAACTTTTGCCTGTTCTTTACAGCTGCTACATGTTAAGTAAACAACCCATCCATTACAACCAGTTCAAAGGATTCATTCATCTTTGCCTTATTATATAACTAGAGTTGGAAGACTATATCCATGAGACACGGGTCACCCAGTAACAGCATTCTAAAGACATCAGAACTGCTTCTTTTGAAGAGAGAGGTACTTTAGATCAGTTAAAGCTGGAAACACATTTTTATGAAATATATTCTTCCCTCATACACAGCACTCTCCCAAGTGAGATGTATAGTCTTACTGCTACATTTAACTGAGAAGGAAGGGTAGTAAAATCCCCCTGTATGGTGGTGGCAGCAATCCCTTAAGACGTCTTATCTCAGGAATGATAGACATGTTGGTATGCTGTCCATCAATGTACTGAGCTGCTTATTCAGCTATAATAACCAAACCTTTGGATCCTGAAACTATGAAAAATAAACTGCTAGGTAAAATAAAAAAAAAAAAACAGAGTGTTTTGAAATTAGTTTTTGCATCTTTAAAACTTTATTGCAGGGGGGATGCACACCCACCCAAATGGGCTTTACCCACATATTCTGGCTCCGGCTTACATACATTAATTCAGAGGCTGCTGTGCCTTAAAGAAGAAGGAGAGGTACTATGAGGTACCACCATACCACCCAGACTTGGTATATATTCCCCTATTCAAATAGGCACTTCCTCTATACCGTGCATCACAGGAACAGTGCTGGGCACTTCAATGGCCCACTGCGCACAATCTGACAATAAATCTAAGTATATTCAAAGTCTACTGCACCAGTCTCATAGAAAAGGTTTCAGGAAAGATGTTAAAATACATTCTTGCACCAGACACTGTGAACATCGAGCAATGTACAGGTAGGCATAATAACAGTATACACTATGGAGTGACCATGCAATGCTGAGAAACTCTGAGTAATGCTAGAACAGCTCACCCCGTATGAGATTACTTGTGTCACAGTTGCCCAAGCTTTGCTTGTTGAGGTGGCAGTTGCCTGTGTACTGTTACCCACTGGCTGCCACTGATCTCTATTTCTCCATGGTGCATCAACTGTGTACTGCAAGTCATAAAAGTATTAGTGTGCACAGAAGGCTTGCCTCTGTTGCAAAAAAATGCTTTTTATTAATTCCCCATTCCACATTTTGTGTTAAGGCTTTGAAGCTAAATTCTGTGTTTAAGAATAATGAATCATAATACTTCATTAACAAATCATTTTGTAAGTACAGGACAATATATTTTATGCTTCTGTGAACTCCCTAGCTGAAGTTATTAGTGGCCATTCCACTGTTACCCAATTTGTCCACATTTGGGACGATTAGGATTGAGAGCTATGGGACACATATCCTGGCCAAGATGGACCTGCTGCTCTCTGGAAGTTTCAGTTCAGAATATAAGCCAGAAGCAAATGAATGTGCATAAAATGGGAGAGAATAATGTTCATATGAAAACCACCAAGATGAAGGACTGTAGAAAGTTACCTCCCAAAGATGATCATGTCCAAGTTACTTCGTTAGCAAGATATCTTTTCAAATAACAAAAGCAGATACTGTTGTATGTTCTGACAAACTTCTTTGATGTTTTTCCAGGTTTATACAAACTTGCCTGGTGAGGAACAGATAATGCAAGCTGTAACTGCTTCCTCTGCCACCTCCACACTTCCCCAGAGAATACAGCTGTGTTACAGCTTGGAACTGCAGCCTATAACTATTTTGACAGCATCAAGTGCTTCCTTCTTCCTTTCCTACAGAGACACATGGATTATTCTCAGATACGTTTTATGCTTGCTGTTCTCACTATTAAGACCCTGGTGCCTCACGTATAGAAGGAAACTGTTATATCCATTAGAATATAGTTCTCACAATTTTAAAATGGTTATATTGAACAAAATAGCTCAGTCTCTCAGTACGCGTGCCCTCACCTGTCTGATATTTAAAAAAAAAAAACAGCCTGCCCACTATCATGTGCAAATAGTGCACTGTGTATCCCTACTTACCGAGATCACCTCCTTTCTAAGCATCATCTAACTGCTATGTGCTGTATGTCCCAAATAGGGTTATCAGTGTTCAGTGTTGTGTTATATGGGTGATATTTCTGAATCAGCCCTGTTAATCAGTACTGCTTTTCTTGTTATCATTTTATTGAAAAATATGCCCCCATTGTGTCATCTTACACATGCAGCTGTATAGACACACACACACACACACACACACACACACACACACACACACACACACACACACACACACACACACACACACACACACACACACACATGTGCGCAAGTGCCAAAATTGTATGTGTGTGCTCGCATGCATGTATGCGTGTGTGTGTGTGTGTGTGTGTGTGTGTGTGTGTGTGTGTGTGTGTGTGTGTCATCAACTCCCTTTTTCCCATTTTTTACATGGGTCAGGGTGGTTTAGTGTTAACTGTCACCAACTCTCTCAATTCAGTGCCACACTTCTACCTTCTTCAACACTCATGCCTGACTCACAGATCTTCTCTCACACAATCCATCCACTTCTTTGCTGGATGCCCTTGTTATCTCATCTTCTTCCTGCCTGACCCAAATCTTCATCACCAGATTGTCTTCTGCTTTTCTGCACATGTGCCCAAACCACTGTTATCTGTTCTCTGATCTTTTCTGCAACTGGAGCTATTTTGACTTCTGCTCTTAAGTCCTCATTTCTTCATCTGCCCACAGTGAGCATCCTACCACCTGTCTTGGGCACATCATTTCATCACCTCTAGCTTCCTCATCTGCTCTGCCTTTACTGCCCAGGTTTCTGTACCATACAGTAGTGTTGGTCACACCACTGTTTTGTACACCTTACTTTTCAGCTTCTTTGGCATTCTTCTGTCTACCTCTGACATTCTATGCCAGTTTGCTGCAGCCTCTCTGATTCTAGCTTTGACATCTTCATTCAGACTTCCCTTCTTCTCACACCCTCCCAGATACTTGAAGCTGTTACCCTGTTCCACTATCTTCCCTTCTATCTCAGATCTTACCTTCTTCTGATTTCCCCCATTTGCTGCTATTACCACTCTCTTACCAGTGCTTAGTTTCATCCCATGTGCCTTCAGTTTTGTAGTTCATTCCCCTATCCTTTGATGAAGTTGCTGCTCAGAGATGATCTGTCTCCACTGACCTGTTTGCTAATGTAATCCTTCATCACAATGAACAACAGTGGGCTCAGAGCTGAACCCTGATGCACACCGTTTCCAACTGGAACCCCTTTGTGAGACCAAATAGTGTTTGTACTTGAGTCAATGGGTCCTTGTACATAGCTTGCACTAACTCTATCAAAGTTTCTGGGACTTTGAACCACCTAAGGACTGTACAAATCAGCTTTCTTGGGACCTTGTCATATGCTTTCTCCAAGTCTACATACATACAGAGGGAGAGAGCTACAGATATCTTTCTCTCTCTCTCTCTGACACACACACACTCTCTCCCTCTCTTTCTATCTATCTACATAAATATAGATAAAGAGAGAGAGAGAGAGAGATAGAGAGATAGAGAGATAGATAGATAGATAGATAGATAGATAGATAGATAGATAGATAGATAGATAGATAGATAGATAGATAGATAGATAGATGGTGCAAGTGTGTCTTTTCCACTAAACAGTATGGTCAGTATCCTGAGTAACCCATGTAGACTTGTAACCGTCTGCATTTTAAGCTGGAATTTAATATTTTTACTCCAAAAGGAGTTGTTTTGTTCACTGCACTAGATTTCTGACTTCCTCAGTACAAGGGATTTGTTCTTTGATTGCTGGCTGGTGAATCATTTGTACTGTGAAAAAAACAGTTGTGAACATTACATTTTATGTATTAAGGCACAGTCAGGACTTTGTTCGCTCTCTATCAGAAGGTATTATAATGCATGAAGCTTAGCCGTGTACCTTGAAATAACTGAAACATTTTTGATTTCATTAGCTGCTTAAATGCTAATTGCTTTCATGTGCATTGTTTTATGTCTACTGTCATTATTCTTCAGGTAGCATGTCATACAAAGAATGCAGTTTCTAGCCATTTTGTATTTTTAAACACACCATGTATATTAACCATTTTTTTAAATTTTCATAACAATATTTTGAATGTTCTGTATGGAGGAAAATATGCCTTACTTTGTATATCTCAGCCCTGACCATTGCATAACTGTTATATTTTATGCTTAGATGCTGGGAATTCAACATTTTAAATGATATAGAAAATGGCAGGCCTGAGCAGATCAGCATGGGGTTTTGATATGTTGTCACATCATTTGATCTCCCATCTCTTGACTGTACGGAGTGAAGAGTCTCCTGTCAGTTTTTTTACAGAAGAATTGAGTGAACCGTGAAAATCCCTTCCATGTAATGGCAAGATGCATTATACAAACTGCTGCCTATGCACCATTATAAACAAGAGCAGAGCTACAAACCTTAAATTTGCTGTTATATTTACTCATGTATGTTGGCGGGAATACTTCCAAGCATTAACAGCCAGGTGTGTGTATACATGCCTTTTCAGAAATGTGTGGCTGAAAAACAAGGAGGGATAGCAATGAACCTGTGTACTATGGTGGGACCCCAGATTCCTTGTCTTCCCTTATTAGAAGCACAGCTTTTAAAACAAGTTTGGATGACAAGATGGGTAATCACATATTTTGTGCCTGTGATATGATGTGAAAATCAGCTTAATGGGAGACACTGTTACAGACCCACCAAGTGTATTTATTTACTTATTTATGTATCTACACTTTTCTGACAACAATAATTCCAATAGGCTAACAGCTTCTTTTCAGAGGAGACCCGTGGTGGTATTCACACTGAGAAGGGGAAATTTGGCCAGGATATCAGGGAAATGTCCCTTTTTGATAAGTGCTGTGAGATCTTATACTTCCACTTGAGCTACCATCAACTCAGGTAGACGGGGCCTCAGTTTATCGTCTCATTTGAAGAATGGATTTTGAGGTGATATAGCTGAGCTTCTTGATTGTCTCATTGACCTTAAGCTCAGTAAGAACTTATGACGCAAAGAACCTAAGATCAATATATATATATATATATATATATATATATATATATATATATGTGTGTGTGTGTGTGTGTGTGTGTGTGTGTGTGTGTGTGTGTGTGTGTGTGTGTGTGTGTGTGTGTGTGTGTGTGTGTGTGTGTGTGTGTGTGTGCATCTACTTCAAATTAATGAACACCTATTTACCCAAAGATAAAATCACCGAGACGAAATGTCCGAAACTTGATTTTAACAAACAACCATATTGCTGACACATTTCTCAGGGTAAGTATCCAGTTGGCCTACATGGGGAAATTTGCCCTTTTCCTCACTGTAGTGCGATCTTGGAGTTGGGATATTTAGTTAGGGGAGTGTGGGGAGTGCAGCCCCCCACCTGGGTGGGTTGGAGATAGTCCGGTGTGTTTCTTCATGAAATGTTAGTAAACTGGATACTTACCCTGAGAAATGTTTTGGCAATATGGTCATTCATTAAAATCATGTTTTGAACATCTCATCTCGATGATCTAATTTTTGGGTAAGTAGTCTTTCGTTAATTTGAAGTAGACCCATACATCTATATATATATATATATATATATATATATATATATATATATATATATATATATATATATATACACACACACACACACACACACACACACACACACACACACACATATACATATATAGAGATATAGATATAATATATATATATATATATATATATATATATATATATATATATATATATATATGTGTAGGGTTTATATTATATCCTCAAACGCTTAAAAAAGCGACCGCTGATTGATCGACCTAATTTAAGCGAAAGCTTACAATCTTGAACTGTCAGATCAGCGATTATTTTCCCAGGGAAAAAAATCGCTGATCCAAAACACATACACACAACACAAGCACACCAAACAAACAGAAATCTACACACATACACCTAAAATCTGATACCTAACCCTACACTAAATTATGCACACACCACTAACTACCCACTTACCTTAACCCAAACCCTAACCCTAAGGTCTGTCACTATCGCACACTCACCTCACCCGCTCCCTAACCCTAACTCACTTAAATCCACCCTAACCCTCATGTCCACTCAATCACACACACACCTAACCCAAGCCCTAACCCTAACTCACCTAAATCACCCTAACACTCACATCCACACAATCGCACACTTACCTGAATCCGACCGGTAACTTTTCACCATAACACTGAAAATACCGAAGCAACAGAAACGGACAACCAAATTCTTTCCCTAGGAAAAAATTAGAGTTTCTGCTGCTTCGATATTTTGCAGTTTCGCGAAAATAAGTTCGATCAATCAGCGTTCGATTTTTTAAGCGTTCAAGGATATAATATAGACACTATATATATATATATATATATATATATATATATATATATATATATATATATATATATATACATAGGGTTAGAGATGTGCTGTAAGAACTAAACAGCAAATGCAAAAGTAAAGTCTAAGATACTATTAAAATAATTTATTTATTCACAGTTAACATATCGGAAAACAAGTACGGTTCAGTTCCAAAGGCTTTGTATCATGGCACAGTAATGAAGAATGTGCTTATATACTCATAGCCCTAATACAGAGCACAGTTTAATGCAGTCAAGTCTTTGCTGCAGAGCAGCACTTGAGGAGGCCATATGCATATTTAGTAGTGTTAGATCACAAGTTGTTTTCTAATACAGAATAACAGTGCAGCAAGACATCTGCCAGACTGTAATCAGAGCTTAACAGTGCTGGGTGCAGTGAATATATGGGTAGATGTGTTTTAAGGACAGATAGCGCACATCTACAATGAATGTATGAGAAGATGTGTTTTAAGGGGTCTATATTAGTAAATCAATGTGACAGAAAGCCAAACATCATTTCATCAACACATATGTGTCGAACTCCCTGGTAACCAAACGGCCAGATCACCGATTTTTTTCCTAGGGAAAACTATCAGTTGGCCGTTGCTGTGAATTTGCCTTTTTCCCCACTGAAGTGCGATCTCGAAGTTTATATATTTAGTTAGGGGTGGTGTGGGGTGCACAGACCCCAGCACTGGGGAGTGGGGTGGGCGAAGTCTCCCACTTTATAATGTTTGTACTGGTGTGTCGTATGTAGTTGGCATACCGATTTTTTCCCTAGGAAAAAAAATCAGCGATTTGGCCATTCAGTTACCTGGGAGTTCGACACATGTGTCGATGAAACGGTGTTCGGCTTTCTGCTGCATCGATTTGGTAATATAGACCCATTTTAAGGACAGTTGGTGTACTGATGCAGTGAACGTATGAGCAGATGTGTTTTAAGAACAGCTGATGTACTACTACTACTACTACAGTGAATGCTTGGGCAGGTGTGTTTTAAGGACAAATGTTGCCCTACCACAGTCAGTCCATGTGCAGATGTATTTTAGGGACAGCATGTGGATTGGTGTAATGAATGCATGAGCAGATGTGTTTTAAGGACAGCTGGTGCACTGGCACAGTGAATGTATAAGAAGATGTCTTTCAAGAAAAGTTGGTGCACTGGATACAGCAGCAATTACTTGACTTGATGGGAGGAGCACATAAAGCAGGTGGCTGAGAAAACATGGTATTGTTTAAACAACAGCTTGAGAAGTGGGAGTTCTGTGGTTAAAGCAAGTTCTGCTAAGAGCTACTGAAAGGTATGCAGTGGGATGCAACACATTACCACTAGGTGGTACACAGAAGTTACATAAATATCACAAGTTTGGAGATGGGTCTGAGGGATCTGGGTTCATTTGAACCTCATAATTGGACAGGCTTTGGACTAATTAGTGATGTTTAGAAGGAGATTTAAGTACAGAAAACAATTGAGCAATTAAAGCTGCTGACTAGTTTTGATGATCTTAGTGAGGAAATGGGGTCATCCACTGACCCTATGTTAACAGAAGAGAATAAAGAAATATGCATAAGACGGGTGAGAGGTGTAGTCATGAAGTGCCTTACCAAATATGTAACGAAATGGACAGAGACAAGCTTTTCAAGAAAGAACCTTTACGAGATCTTATCCCTGCCCTGACGGTTATCAAGACAGATTTCCAAATAAAGGATAAGGGAGTCCTGACAGTATGGACACATAAACTAGTTAAATCAGCTAAGATATATATTAGTAAGTGGCCAAGTGTTTCATTTCTTAGGGAAAGCTGTTCGGTAGTCCATGGTTTCGCTTAACTGGAGTTTCACTGAAGTGTAGTTGGGAATCTTAGATTTGAACAAGTGAAAATTTGGTAAGTAGAAGTAGACCCATATACACATACACACACACACACACACACACACACACACACACACACACACACACACATATATATATATATATATATATATATATATATATATATATATATATATATATATAGTGTTATTTTAATCAACTGTCTATAAGGTCAACAGGTATTTTGTCGACACTTTGGTGGACTAAATGGTCAACAGTTGCGCAAAATCACTATATTACTACGGAATATCCCCTTTCCCTGGTATTGTGTGATCCTGTGATCCTGGAGTTAGAATATATAAGTAGCAGGGAGCATGGGGGTACATCCCTTTACATGGTGGGTGCAGCTTGCAAAAAGACATGGTCCAAGGTTATGTTACAAAGCATGCACATTGCATTTTCAACATTAATGTTTTGATTATTTTCTACTGAAGTTAAGCACATTGACATTTGGGTATTTTTTCAAAGTATCTCTCTCTCTCTCTCTGTCTCTCTCTCGAAATATATATATATATATATATATATATATATATATATATATATATATATATATATATTTATATGTATATTATATTGAGGTGAATATAATATCAAACCAGATCAACTTGAACAACCTAACCTCAAAAGGAAAACAATAAAAAAATTGAAAATCAAAAGAAAAACAAAACACCTGCTTTTTTGAAGGGGGGGGGGCAACCCTCCAGCACCCCCCCCCACATGGGGGTGACTCTCTGCTAATTATGTGTACCAACTTTGATGTCACACCATAGTGGGGAAAGGAGCAATACTCTCGTCCTCTCTGTGCTGCAATCCTGCACAACAATAGTCACGTCCCACTCAATATCTATCTATTTATTTATTTGTCTTTGTTTACCGGGAAAGTCCGACTGGTAATACACATCTTCAGCGGAGGCCTGGGAAGAAAAGCTTCATTTGCTTACATTGCATTATACTAAGCTCCAGTCAAACACAAAATAGTTACATTTCTATTTACATTTATACACAACTACTAGTTACATTTCTATTTACACTTATACACAAACAGTAGTTACATTTATACATTCTAAGATATTACAGAGGTGGAAGTTACTAAAGAGAAAGCACACGTGCAACTTAATGGATTGTACAGGCAGCAGTTATGTATACAAATTATTTTGCCATTTCAGTAAAGGTTGAGAATATTATGTTTAAGGAGAGCATTTGGATAGTACTGTACAGTGAAAATGTTTTAACCCCGTGTTGAGCATGTGCAGGACCAGGATAGGTTAAGATGTTGATTAAGCAGTGGTTTAAAACTATTGAGTTTGTCTGAGAGTTTTATTTGCATGGGGATACTATTCCAGACTTTAGTAATACATTGGGAGTAGAGAGCATCTCCTGCAACATTATTTGACTTATTGTAAGTAATGAGCATTTGTTACTAGAACAAAGGTCCCTTGCTGGATAGTAGGGCAGTAATACGTTTTGTAGTGCAAGGCATTTTTCTGGATGATGAATGAGTTTGTATGCTGTAGTCAGTTGTGAATAAGTTAAACAGTTGTGCAGTTCAAGCCAGTTTAATTGCTTTAAGCTGAGGCAATGGTGGGTCCTATGAGGGAGGCAGATGGCAAATATATGCATTTTACATTTGTTTACCGGGAGAGTCCAAATGGAGAGAAGCCATTTTCAGTGGAGGCCCTGGGAGAGAAGCTCCACATAAAAAAACATTGACATGATGATACTTTTTCTACAATGGTAAAAGACATGACAGAGATCTTTTAGTTTCAAGTATTTATACACTAGATAATAATCAGCTAGTGTTAGCTAAGGTTATCTGTTAATTACAGCAATCTAGATGTGCAATATATAGTGTGAGACTAGTCCAGTGGTACTTGTTGTCACACATAGTATACAGTTGGCAGTAAAAACGTATACAAATTCATTATGCAATTGTAGTTAGAGTTAGTAATAAAATAAAAGGAACTAAGGTAAGCAGATTTACTCTGTATCGCATTCTATTCAAATTATATTAAAGAAGAGGAGAGGAGAGAAAGGTAAAGCAAAGAAGAGAGGGGGTCAGGATGTGAAAACAGGCGGAAAAGAAGAGATTTTGATGGTGAAGATTAGTTAGTGAAAGAGATGTTTTTGTTTAGGTTAGTAAAATAATGGATAGATAGGATAAAAGAAAAATGTGTGGGTGACATAATGACTAACATGTGAGATAGTTCTATGACAAAGAGGGAAAATAATGATATTTGTTCATAGTTAGCCTGGGCCGTTACATGAGCAGAGCCACATGTCTGATAAATCGTTTTTGAGCACTTTTTGAACTGGGTTGAATTGGGAGTGGTTCTAATAGATTGAGGAAGCAAATTCCAGGTTTTTGCTACATAGGTTCATAGGTTCATAGATGTGTACTGGGCTAATGGCCCTGGAGCCTTTACAAGCCGAGCTCATTGGATTACCCTGGCATCGTGCCACCCTACCTTAGTTCCTAGTGCCTCTGTCGAGTAGAGTGACTGGATTGATCCCCGGGGTGAATTTTCTATTTCCCATCCATTCATCAAGATTTCTGTTGAAGAGGGCCAGTGAGGTGCTCTGCTTGACATGTATGGGAAGTCTATTCCATAGCATGGGCAGTCTCTGGGTTATGAACCTGTCCCTCCAGTATGTTCTGTTGATTGTGGTAATGAGGTTTAGGTCTCTGGAGCGTGTGGTGTGGAGGGATTGTGATTTCTTTAGATGTAGCATTTCTAATAGAGCTGGGTCAGACATGGCTTTGCAAGTCAAGCAGAGATTGCCTCTAAGTAGGCGATATGAGACAGAGAATAGTTGGAGTTTTTTGAGTCTGACACAAATGTTCAAGGCCTAGGATCCTCTTTGTGAGGTACTTTTGAGGCCTCTCCAATTGTTGCAGGTGTTTATTGAGGTACATGCCAAATGGGGCACTGTACTCAATGATTAGCCTAATGAGGGAAGAGTAGAGTGAGACAATGACCTCTTTCTTCTTGGATGCAAAACCCTTAGTAATGTGATGTGCCACATAGAAGGACTGTCTGACCACAGTGGCAATTTGGTGGTCAAAAGAGAGGTTGCTGTCAACCTGTGTTCCCAGATCTCTTCATAGGTTCATAGGTAGGTACTAGGCTAACTGCCCTTGTGAGCCATTTTAAGCCTAGCTAATTATCCCTTGTGAGACTCAAACCCTGCACCTTGTGTTTGTAAGGCAAACACCTTAACCATTAGGCCACCCTCCCAACCCTATAACACCTTTTGTGTTCAGTGGACTACCATCATTGTGGCAATTCATGGGAACCGGGTTTTTCCCAAAGGGGGTGATGACACATTTTTTTGCATTGAGCTTAAGGCCATGGTTCTGACACCAGTCGTTGGTCTCAGCGAGGCCTTTCTGTAGGATGTCAACATCACTTGGGGAGTTAATAATAGCTCCCAACTTGCAATCATCTGCAAAATTTCTCAGCCAGAGTCCCTTCATGTTGGCCTGAACTTCAGAGAAGTAGATATCAAACAGGAGAGGACCCATGACCAAACCCTGTGGGACTCCACTCTTGACTTGTCGGCAGTCTGACTTGGAGTCAGCTACTTTCACACTGTGGGTTCTATCTGTGAGCCAGTGAGCCAGTTTGCAACCCACCTAGTGATATAGGGGTTGATGCCTAGCTCAGTGAGTTTTTCTAAGATTCCTGAGTGGGGAATGGTATCAAAGGCCTTGACCAGATATAGGTAGGCTGTACGAACCATCTTGCATTCATCCACAGCTCTGGAGACTGACTCAAAGAAGTTGACCTAGTTGAGCAGGCATGATCTACCCTTCACAAAACCAAACATGGCAGGAATATGGAGAGTTCTCTGCAGTGTTTGTAGATTTGGTGGCTTGTAATAATGATTTGTTTGTTGAGCAAAGCATACATTTGTTAGAATAATGTTGAAGCATATTTAGGAGAGCAGGAGTTTTCTCAAGCTGATAAAGTAGTTTTGGGCCATAGTTAACTAGTTATAAGCTAAGAGTAGTGGTAGTTCTAGCCAGTAGAGTTTTTTTAGAGTAAGGCAGTGGTGTGTCCTATGTCTAGAGTCAGTGGCAAAAGTTGCTATTTTGTTGCAGCATGTTTCCAATTTGTCTAAGTCTGTCTTTTTAAGGTTGGTAAGAATGGATGAGGCATAGAGAATTGACAGTAGGTGGGTTCTGGCAATAGCTACTCTAGAACTATCTGTTAGAAATGTTTTGTTTGTTTGGACTTTGGATCCAACTCAGTTTGGCTTTGTCAAAGGCAGATCCTGCCTCGTAAACTTGGTTGACTTTTTCGAGACAGTCACCAAGGCCATTGATGAGGGAAAGGCAGTCCATACAGCCTACCTCGACCTGGCAAAGGCCTGGCACAAATACCCCACCACCAGGTATCATCAAAAACTCATCAGCTTGAATGTAAACCCATCACACAAGATGGGCTGTAAACTGGCTATGGGACAGAACCCACAGGGTCAGAGTTGGAGCCCATGTCAGACTCAAAGCCTGTCACAAGTGGTGTCCCACAGGGCTCAGTCCTGGGTCCACTCATCTACTTTTCTGAAGTACAAGCAAACACAGGAGGTTAAGGGTTATGACAAAAGTTGCTGACTGCAAACCAAACTGGCCATAGTCGAAAACACATCTGACACAGATATCCTCCAGAAGGGCCTCACAGAAACGGATAACTGGTGCCAGAGCCATGGCCTGAAGTTAAACGCCAAAATGCATAGTCATACCCTTCGGGAAAAACAAGGTTACCCCTAGCTACCATATAGGTGGCAATCCACTGAGCACAGAAAAGTCATCAGAGATCTGGGGACCCAGGTTGACAGTAGCTTTCGTTTGACACTCATGTTGCTAAAGTAGTTAGGAAAACCTTCTATATCACTCACCTGATCATGAAGGGATTCACATCTAGATCAAGGGAGGTCATCGTCCCCCTGTACTCATCACTTATTAGACCTATGATTGAGTACAATGCTATCTGACCAGACACCTGCTGCAGCTTGAAAGGCCCCAAAGTTCCTCACCAAAAGGATAAAGGGTCTCAAAATATGTCTTATGCTGCCCGACTGAAAGAACTCCAGCTCTATTCAGTCTCATACCGCTTGCTCAGAGGTGACTTGTGCCTGACATATAAGGCCATGTCAAACCCAGATTTGATGTATATGCTTCACTCTAGATCCCTCAGAACCACAAGACTTAAACCTTGACACGGTTATAAATAGAACGTGCTGGAGGGACAGATTCATCACCCAGAGACTCCCTATGCTGTGGAACAAAATCCCGGTACATGTGAGGCAAAGCACCTCTCTGGCCTTGTTCAAGAGGAATCTTGACCAATGGATGGGAGATTGCAGATATACCCCAGGGATTACTTCAGTGTCACTGCTTGACAGAGGCACAGCAAAATGATAGGCATAGTTTTTATTCAAACTAAAGGGGTGGCAAAAGCTACATAACTATGGGCTAGGCTTATAAATGCCCTTGGGCAGATAGCCTAGTATGAACCTATGAACCTATGAACCTATATAAGGTTCCTATTTTTGTGTATTTTCTTAATTGTTTATGATATATGTAAATCAAATCTCAGTTTATTATCAATTATAACTGCTAGTAGTTTCGTATGAGGGTCAGGGGTAATTTTTGTATTATCGATAGCAATGATATAGAAGGTGGGAAGTGGATCTGATGGTCAGGTGGGTTGAAAAATCATCAGTTTGGTTTTGTTAGGCTTAAGTTT
>NC_056743.1:1424598486-1424605986 GCF_019279795.1 Protopterus annectens
ACACAGACTGAATACTGCTGTAGTGACACTACTCGACAGAAAAAGGGATCTATATTAGATAACCAAAAGTTTTTTTAAGCGAACGCTCACATGAGCGAAAACGCTGGGAATTGAAATGGTGTTTGTGGGGTCATGGTACAGTGAGGAGTGGGATATTTGCCCTTTCCTCACTGTAGTGCGATCTCAGAGTTGGAATATATAGTTAGCGGGGGGTGTGGGGAGAGCAGCCCCCCCACAATATGAAGTTTGATTTCCAGCATTTTCGCTCATGTCAGCGTTCACTTAAAATAACTTTAGGTTATCTAATATAGACCCCAGAAAAAGTACAGGAGACTTTTTTGTCATGAATACAAATGGAGGTGGGGTGAGAGAAATTGAACCCACAGGCATCCTAACAATGTGAGACCAAAGAGGCAACTTTAAGATCCACTTGACCACTTATACACTTCTAACTTTGCACAGTCTTACTGCCACCTTCTAGCTATTCTAGTACTGACAGGTGTGGCACTGGTGTATGAAAGCTATATATTATTTTCAGTGCCTACTACTGTTAGTATTAAAAGCAGGCATTTTTATGACAGCAAGTATATTCACTGTGGTGCTCTGTTATGCACTCCATTCTGCTCCTGTGCATCTACCTATTCCTTTCTACATCTTCAGGGTCTGGAGAAATAAAAAGGACATAATGTAAAATCTGTGGATGATATGTAGTGCCAGGTTATTTGAGTAGCTAAATAAGTTATAGCACGGATGTGGTGACTATACCTTAACGTGTTCCTCATGTTGGCAAAAGAAGTCAGGACTGTGATGTCTTATGTCATATGTGATGGTGACAGCACTGTTTTCCCACTTGTAGGATGCCAGAAGCATGGGTTACAGCTTTGTCCAACCTATTCCAGACTTCAGACTTATACTGTGGATAGTATAGGCCTCCTGTAGAAGTCTTCAGTTCTACTCCTTGTGGAGGATGTCCACAAAGATGTTGTGGAATCCTCCTCACACCACCTCTGTGTTCTAAATGTAGCACTACACTCTTCTTCTTCAGCCATGATGTCTCACCATGGTGAATCTCACAATAAAATGGCAGAGAACTAGTGCTCAAAATAGTTCTTGCATTCCCCATCTACTGTGTTACGGTGGGCATCAGCAGGCACCTCATTTGCACAATGGATGGCAAACTCCGAAAACATTGCTTTCAATTGCACTTTAAGATGTAAATCACATCAGTCCTCCCTCCCTCCCTGCTGTTGAAAATACATGCCATACAGTGACTCCATCTGAAGATGGTTAAATATGGGATGACAATTCTTTCAGGTTTGTGCATGATATGTTTAAATCTCCATGATGTTTATCAGGTTTGCTCATCATGCAAATTGAAATAGAAATGGTAATGAGATGAGCCCTAATTAGTATAATCATCATGTCCAGCGGGGCGGAGATGCATGATATAAGCACAGGAAGCCCACAGCATCATTGCATTACAAAAGAAAACAATGGTAGAGGGGTCTGAATCCTGCCTTCTAACAGAAGATATTAGCTGATACAAGGTAAGTGTTACTTCTTACAAATGCATTCCTGTGTACAATGGTAGCTTTTGACTAATGTTTGCCCTGATGTCTCTAAAGGATATTAGTTTGTTTGTCAGTACCTATAAAAATATTGGCCAAAAGTATCTTAAGGGGTACATTACAAGTGTACTGAATGTAGTAGACAACAAGATTACTAAGGAAGATGGGAGACACACCCCTGTGCTCATATTCAGAATATTGTTCAGTACTATTTTATTGTTATGTGCCTTGTACATATATCAGCAGCCACAACCTAAGTAGCACTGCTATTACAATGGTAATGTGTTCTTGTTCAGTTGCACGTCTGACTAACATGGTGAGGGGTGACACAATGAATATGCCCTTAGTGCACAAACATGCCTGACATTTACTTAACAATTATTAGTACAGATATCTAATGGTCAAGCAGGAATACTGCATAATATATGGCCTAATAGGATAGGGGTAGCGTAAGAATTTGTTAGGACTATGCAAGAATAAGGATGTCAATTCCACTGTTTTCCATGTCAACAGATCTATGCCCAGAAAGCAGGTACAAAGAAAACAAATGCTGCCATCTGATGGCTCATCCACCTGCAAGCCAAAATTCACAGAGAAAGAGGTGGTGCTACAGGCCTTCCATCTCTATGGCTGATGTATCCTTGCTGTCCATGCCACCAACCAGCCCTTCCATGACCATGCATGGGCTGAAATTATTAGCAGTGTTAATGCAATGGGTGGGCTGGTCCATAGCTATGACATGGTCCAATGTAGGGCCACAGATATGATTCATGCTTCTACTCACAAAGCAGAAGCCATGCCATGAGAATGTAGGGCAACAGTTGGTGAGCCAGAAGCTAAAACACATCTTACAGAGACAGAGTAGTTCCTGGCACTGCTTAAAAGCAATGCCATCTCTACAGAGTCCCACAGTGTAGTGCTGGATGTTGAGGTTGAGCTGGACAGGTCCAAGAAAGTTTCAACTGTAAATATCCCAAGTATGTAGTCTTATTTCATTGTATCAATAGTTGCAAGCCCCCTTTACCTCTTAGCCACTCTCAACTCCATTAAATGTCTGAATTACGGTATACAGGTATAGTGGGGATCCAACAGGGACAACCATCTGCACAGGATACCATCAGGGGTATTAGTTTTTCTCATGGTTATAATTTTAAAGTTATCAGTTAAAATGTGTGGTTGTGGTGCTGGGTCCCACATTGGTGTATTCACAGGTGAAGTTTTATCAGGCACCAGCACTGTGGAACTGCCCCATTAGATGTTGGAGGATCTGTAGCCTCTGATAATGGTGGCAGGGATGCACTGACATAGTCAGGGAGGTGCAGAGTATGTGTTTACACATAGAGTATGACCCTGCATCTCCTTCACAGACCATGGACACAGTCTCACTGTCTGCAGATACCCAAGATACACAAACATCCAAGTCAATGGGGACATTATATATCAGGGAAGTGAGATGGATCCCAGTAGAAAGATGTCTGAATCTGCTCCTAGTTCTGATGGGCAGAGAGGTCCACATGGGGGGGGGGTTGTAAATATATGGTTACAACCCTTCTCCTGAGGTTAGTGTGTCAGTGGCTGCAACCCAATGTATGTGCAGGACCATCATGGAGGCACAGACCAGCACCACCACAGACATGGCAGAGATAGTAAGGCTGATCCTGAGTGTGCATGCTGACCCACAAGAGTGCCTGTCCTGTATATATGATTTATTGGATAGACTGAATCATACACTGGCTCATGCAATGTCTTTTTTTCTGACAGGGGTGAGGTGTTGTCCTCACAACCAATATTCTGCTAGAGCCGCAGATGTTAGTCAACATGGCCATGGACATGTGAGATCCTGACTCTACAGTACTGGCACTTCCACAGCAACATCTATTTTAGAGGCGCCTACTCCCAGAAGAGAGTGTCTCCTAAGTCATGAGCATTGTCATAGTAGCACATCTTCTAGCAGATGTCAATTAAGGTCATGTTGCACACTAGTACCTAGCCAGGGATGTTCAGCCAGTCCATTTCCTTTCACAGCCAGCTGTCATGGATAGGGTCAAACACTCTGTCATGTATGCCCTAGAGCTATCCAGTAGGCTGAGCCACAGCACTGCAACAACTGCACACACAAACACACACACACACACACACACACACACACACACACACACACACACACACACACACACACACACACACACACACACACACACACACACACACACACACACACACACACACACACACACACACACACACACACACACACACACACACAGTCTATCACCACAGCCCCAACACATCAAACACATATATTCACTGACCCTGACCCTTTTTGACATTAAAACCTCCATACCAATTCTGACACTTCCCATAAATGTACTTTTTCTTTTTAAACATATCAGTACTCACACTCAAGCACTTCTATGTGAAAGACATGCAGTTTTGTATTCCCTTTTCCATCTGTGCAAATGATGATAACTGCAATGTTTTTTGTACATTGTTACTTAGATTGTCTATATCTGATGCTCAACATGGCCAACATATGCATGTGTAACAGTCTGGAGTTTTTGCATGCCTCATTTTACATTAATGTATTTGCATAACCAGTGCATTTATGTTGAAAAGCCATGTGCAATCCACTGCCTCTTTGCTGGTGCCACGACATACTGTGTCCACCTCTCTCTAGCATGGTCATCAACTGCTGCTGGTTCCTCCGAAGACTCCTCCTCTGTCTCAGCTTTCACTGCATGTTATGCTGTTAGCCACTTGCCTGATGTTTCCTAAGTATAATATTGTGTTACACTGTACTCATACTCAGAATATTGGCACACATGACAGGGTCATACTGCAGGGCACCACCAGATGGAAGCATGCCTTCAGCAGCTCAAACACACACTCTATAAAGTTTCTGGTTTGTGATAGTGCACAATTGTGCTACTGGTCGGTTGGATTGTGTCAATTTTTGATGGGTGTCTTGAGCTGGGTTCCACAGCATATCTGACATCAGCAAGATGCCCTTGTGGAAAGTCACCCCTCACAAACCATTGGTTTGTGACAGAAGCAGGACTTGGGAAAACCACCTGGGTGGCCTGCACATATATTGTAGATAATACCCTATGCATTACAGACTACCTGGCAGTTGTTGGAATGATATCCTTTGTGAGTCACATACCTCCTACCAGTTCACCAGAAGGGGCCTTTATTTCAATATGGATAAAGTCTATGCCCCCTTGTATCTCAGGGAAATGGGCTATATCATAGAACTCCCACATGATGTTGCCTCTCTCCTCTGAGATGTGTTGGAACCACACATATTCTCTCCCACACACTGAAGCATGGCATCAAGAAACTGATGAAGTATTCTAAGGCAAATGCCAGAGACAGCCCCTAGTAGGTCACTTCAAGGTCCCTGTAGCTAATATACATAAAACTACACAGAAATTTGCATCCACTGGGACAGGTTTCCATGACTACCACAGGGCTGCAGACAAGGCTAACACATTTCCACAATCTGTTGCATGGTGTCACTTTTCAGTGCAGTACCCATCCTCTATGTCAGTTTCTTTGAGGGCATGAAATGTTAAGTATAGCTGGATGACACAATACCTTTAGTGGTGATGTTACTCATTGCACAATGCAGTGGCAATGACAGCTTCTGGCAGATACACATTTACTATGGCTGTAGCAACCCCTAGCATAATTGTGCAGCGTACCCCAACCTGACAAGGGCATATGGCAGAGTACAAATATAAAACAGGTGCAGTTTGCATATATATGTTTTTGAATCACTCTAGCATCTTGTTTTGCCTTATTATACACAGCACAACATTATACAGACATTAGCATATAGCACTGCTGACCACATTACTGGGTCTAGATGCATCATGTAACTGGGTTTTCTGAGTCACACACACCCTACCTACCCTTCTACATTCATCATGAAAATGCACTTAGCATGATGTGGCAAAGTGGTCTATTGTCTCACAATTACACATCATATGTAAGCTTGCACATACATTTCAGTGTGATGGTTTACAAACATGTATTATATTCAGTTTACATAAAGGGTGATGCGATATCTGAGAATAAATATGTGTCTGTTTTCGGAGTCAGACTGTAATAAATTTGTGAGCCCTACTTTGATCTTATAAAACCTGCAGCAGGTAAACTAAAATATGTGCTTGAATTTGCAATGTGTGTTTGTCAGAGGCAAGACAAGCCCCAGGATTCATGAAGCCCGGTGCAAGAACGGCGTTAGGCTTGCACTGACCGTGCGGCATAGCGATGGTGCAGTAGCGCCACATGCATATTAATGAAGGCATGCTGCTGCCACATACACGTGCATAGGAAATGTGCACGAGTGCATGGGGCGTGTCCAAGCGGCCCACGGAGGCGTGGACATGTTGGCTGTTTACGTGCAACCTAAAATGCTGAATAGTACAGCCTGCCTCTAATAGTAATCACACCTGTCAGTGTCCGTGGATACTGAAACATATGCAAAGCATGCAAGACAGGTTTGTGAACACAAAAATAAGAAGCAAACATAAATGCACGTAGCTGAATATTGAGTCCCCATCCCTCAAACAAATGACATTTAAAACCCTGTGCCCGTATTCTATTGTAGTGTTGATAGTTATACCAAGTGGAAGCAAAACGCATCATGTTAGCACACTGCTAATAGCTAAGTCTAGCCCAATGGTCAGGGTTACCATCTGTCCTACATTGTGAGGGACAGTCCCCCTCTGGGCAGTTGTGTCCATACCAATACCATTATAAATGTAAAATATCCTGCAATCATAGGACATAATTATGTCCCACATCTTATGTAATAGTCACATACAATAGTTATTTCCGTATGCAAAATACCTACATGTTACAAGAAACAGAAAAAGCAAGTATACGAAACAGAAGAAGCAGCTAAATTGCTACAACAATAAGCTTACATTTAGGCATAAAACAAAAGTACTATCCGTTGTACTGACCATGGGTATGTGTTGGCCTGTAAAATCTGATGTGTGCCCCGAATATATCCCATCCTGGCCAAATGAAAAGGTGGCAAACCTACCAATGGTCAGAGCAATCGCACAATAATTGGCCAGCCTCTTAATCCCCCCTAAAACCAGTGACCTTTGGAGGAAAGGTGGTGAATTACACTGAATGAATAATGAAAATAATTAAGAGTAATAGACGTCTTTTACTTCAGAAAATAAGTATTAATACATATGCTCTGATTCTGTCAACGTTTCAAGTTAATAGTACTAATATTTTAAAACTGTCCGTGATTGTCCCTGATTTGTCCTTGCCTTATCCCTGTTACTGTTGAAATTAGTCCCTGAGTGGTTGAGAGGTCCGTACACATATGTACACCAACCAACTGTCACATTTGTGAAGTGATATATCCTAGCTACCATCCATGCGGAATGTACCACGGATGATGTAGTGGTCAAACCGGTGACTAAGGTGTGTCTGTTTCTGTGTCCAAGCCATGCAAGGGACGCTAATTTTATGTGATGGCCAGAATAATGTCCATCAGATATAGGGAGATAAAGCTAGCGGGGATGCATGGCAGATATTCAACAGTATGGGAAATGTAAATAGATATGTACATGTATATGTATGTGTATGTACAGACAGATATATATAGATTTATATATATATATATATATATATATATATATATATATATATATATATATATATATATATATATATAAATGAACATGATCACAATAAAGCAGTCGTAACGAATGTGAAGGGAAACACCAGCGGAACCCCCCCACCCCGTATTATGTAGTGCCGACATATCAAGCTGGTCAGAGGTGGGCAAACCCCTGCATCTGTAAACACAGGTAGAATGGTAACATTGGGACTAACTCTGTCCACGTGCTAATTCTGACTTTCAAATGGGTACAGGGCTGTTCCGGTCTCCATTCGGACAAGC
>NC_056743.1:1424608486-1424668486 GCF_019279795.1 Protopterus annectens
ATCATGGGCCTAAGTGTGCAGGTGTTGGTTGGCAGAGATGTATTAGGCCCGCCCCGTGGAAGTAATTAATATTCCTATGTGGGTATAGCAGACGCCCATACCTCCCAAACCTTAAGAGCACAACTACTGGATAGTCCGTAAACCATTGGGGAACACATGGGGACTATATCAGTGAACTGTACCTGATTATCATGGATGTCCATGATTACGAATCAGAATCTAACACAGTCCCAACTAAACCCTTCCAGAACTAGTGATATTAGGTGGACAGGTGGCGGAATACACGTAATGACTAATCATAAACAGCATGTACCTCGACAAATGTGTATGAATACATATGCTCTGGGACTGTCAATGTGTCAGGTTAATAGTACCAATCATCTAAATGTGTCCCTGAGGGTGTTATGCAGTGTCCCTGATTTAATGTTCATTCTCCCCCATTCATATGTGAGGTCTGCTAGTGAGAAATAGCACATATTCCGCCAACTACCTTAGGTAGATGATAGCATAATAGGTTGGGGTTACCACCTGTACACCTTTGTGAGGGACATTCCCCTTTGGGCAGTTGTGTCCTGCAAAATAAATGTTATTATGGCACATGGCCTATGATTTAGGGCAAAAAATCCATATATTGTCTGTAGTGGTTGCATAAAACGATTATGTTGTATATGAAACACCTAGATTTTATAGGAAACAGTATTAGCAACTATAATGCTACAAGAATAACCTTTTATTTAGGCAAACCAGTGAAGTAGTCTATTTTCTACTGACTGTGGATATGTGTTGCCCTGCCAAATCTGACATCTCTACATATAGGTCCTATAGGGCTGCCACCTTTCAAAATGGCCAAAGTGGGACCTGTTCCATAGAAATGTCAGACGTACCAGGTCAGAACATACCTACAGCCGTGCATAGTACAGAACTATACGTATTTGCACAAATAAAAGCTTTGTCTAGTAGCAGTCCACTTGCTTATGCTACTTCACATAACATATAGAAGTGGCATATATACAATAACTGTTACATGCAACTATTAGAGAAACGTAGAATATAATATTGTCCTGTAATCAGGACATTTGCTATGTCTTGATTATTTTCGCATGACACATCCATCTAAGAAGGGACTGTCCCATGCAAAGTGGGACAGGTGTTAATCCTAAAGTCCCACCTCGGCCAATTTAAAAGGTGGCAAACCTACAGTAGGTATGCAGTAGCATGACCCGGCAGACGGATGTGGGTCCCAAAACACATTTACTTGTCTGCATTGCAGAGTATCTGTTCCCATGCATCAGCCAGATGGGAGCAGATTGTATGAGAAACACGCATATAATATGATTAACTCACTGGACAGGCTGCCAATTCCGTACAGTCAAACACCATGCCGTCGCCTAATAGTCAGCCATACCCGATACTGTAGTCATGTAGTCCGATGTAATAGGCATCACAAGGGATCACGCCCACCCAGCGTGAGTGACACATGCAAGCACCAAAGTCGGTGCATGTGCAAGTGAGGGAGCGTGTGGGTATAAGCATGCTTGGCTACCAGTATGCGAGTATTGCACTGGTAAAGAAATGTGGAGGCTAACCAAGTGTAAGAAGCTGTAACCAGAGGTCAACAGTGCTTAACACCACGCAAACCCACGCACAACTGCTCCCAACTGCTTCAATGTGCCTTGCTCCCTCCGTATCCAATGGGCTTGTTCTGGCCGCAAACAAATAACTGTCCTTTGCAAGTGTTGGTAGCAACACCCTGCGCACACAGCTAATGTGAATTACCAATATACCATGGCAAATATACAGACAATAGACAGTACCACACACATACCATACAGCACAGTCATCCAACAGTAAAGCAATGTACCGGCAGATATGTCTGGACCACTGGTGTTTGCAGACCTGGCCGTCTTGTGTTTACATGTGTGAGCATGCCCAGTATGACCATTCCGCATGTTGTCGACTGACATTGCCATCATACCTTCATGTGTTTGAGCATACCCAGTATGGCCAACTGTATCGCATGTGTTATATGTCCAGGTAGCCTGTACTGTGGTGCCGACCTCTGCGTTGTACACTGACAGGTGGCATGCTGTGTCTGCAGGGTATCCATCAGTCATGTCGCATTGACTGTTGCTACATTTCTGCACAGCGTGGGCCAACATCCAACTGTATCCACATTCCTACACAGCACCAGGAAGGGGCACACCTGACTGTTGCTATATGTGTACGTTGGAAGGGGGGCACACCTGACACTTGTACACTTTTGCTACTACTGTACTGGTATGTCAGGTACTCCATTTCAGTGTGTAGACCTACCTATTGTGCTGGCTAGAAGCATACCAATGTACTCCAGATCTTAGCTTTAATTACCAACATATTAGTTTCAGACATCCTACCCTTCACAACGTACATCCAACTGCCTGGCCTGCTGTAGTTTGTCTGTGTGGGTCTGTGGGGGGGGGTCATCCATAGGGCATATTCAGAGGCCATAGTACACCATTTGTCTGTGTTGGTCTACACCTGTCCAGCTGGTTGAGACTTGTGTGGGCTGTATGGACACACATGGTGCTCAGCCCATTACCAGCGGTGCGTTATGACACCCTGTGTACTACTGGCTACTATGGTTACCCTGGTATGTGCAACAGATGTCATGGTGCCACTATGGATGTCTACTGTCTGCTGCCTTAACATATGGCCACCAAATTCCCTTGCATGCTCACAGCCAGACCATAGCTACAGGTACCAACACATTCTATTACAACTGCCAATCCGTAGGTTGATTGACTTACCTTGAGGTTGTGCCAGACCTGAGGATGGTGCTGGAGGGCTGCCTATGTCGGATGCACATAGTGCGCTTCCTATACATGGCTGAGCACAGATAGTGTCATGTTTGGCATCCCTTTTTCTGTCTGTGCGAATCAGAGAGGGTGACATTCCCTGGGTCCCTACTGTGTCAGTGCATATGCTATGCGTTGCCTCTTTGCCAAGGCCAGGTCATACTGGGCACACCTCCTTCTGCCTACTGGGTCCAGCTCAGGTTGTTCCTCCTCTGAGTCACTCTGTGCCTGTACAGGCCTTGGCATTGGTGGGGGGCTGTGTGGCCCTGCCCCATGTTGTTCCTGTTGCAGCTGTTTCCACAGGATCATATTGTGTAGCATAGCACATACCATAACAATTTGGGTGCATGTAGCTGGTGAATAATGCAAGACTCCACCGGATGTGTCCAGACACCGGAACTGTGACCTGAGCTTCCCAAACACATGCTCTATTATATGTCTGGCCTGTGCGTGTGCCTCATTATGGCGTCGTTGTTCAGGTGTGTGTGCATTTCTGATGGGTGTCATCAGCCACGGCTCCAGTGGGTACCCAGCATCCCCCACTAGGTGACCGTAGGGGATGTCCATATTGGCAAAGCTGTGGTACAGCTGCATCAGATGCCATATATCAGAATAGTCATAGCTTCCAGGGCGGCCAGCACACACATTCAGTATAATGCCCTGGGATCGCATACGACCTGGCAGTTGATGGAGGGGATGCCCCTGTGGTTAATGTAGGCCCTACCCTGCTCACTGGGTGGTGCTTTGATGCGTACGTGCGTGCAGATTATAGCACCCACTACCCCAGGGTGGTCTGCCATTTGGTGGAAGAGACGCATATTGCTGGACAACACCTCATGTGCGTTGAGGAAATGTACGTGCTCACTGGCATGTGGTTACAGGGCATCCAGGAACTGGTGGAATACCCTGGATTCAGATGCCTGTGAGATCTCCATGATATCCCCAGTTGTGCTTTGGGAGGTACCTGTGGCTAGTATACCTAGGCCTACACATACTTTGGTATCCAGTGGGATGGGTTCCCCTCGGCCTGTTGGATGTGTCAGGTGTGGCCGGCACAGCTCAACAATCTGCTGTAGGAGGTCTCTGTCCACCCCATAGCGTTCCACTATCTCCAGATCATGTAACCCCTGGTAGGTTACCCTGGGTCTGTGCAGTCTTCTCTGTCTCCTCATTGAGGGTTGTTCGGCAGCATTCACATCCTCACCATCCTCAGCCTCCTGCACATGTTGGTCTATGTTGCCTGCTGCAGCCCTTCTCATTTCGTAGGATTGTTTGGTAAAATTTCCCGCATGTATACACCAGTGGTGTAGAGTGTGGAAAAACCCAAGAGGATGGTGCTTGCTCACTTTATCGTAGTGTTCTGGGCCGGGCTGGGCCTGTAATCTGCTGATTGTGCTAATTATCCCCTGTTTGCCCAGCTTGTTCACCTGGACTACTCTCCTACTGCTGTTGTCTCTCCCAATTGCACTAGACAGGTATAGACACACCCCTAGCTTAGGCGTGCTAAGGCAGGAGCAATCCCGAGACACAGGGCTCCAATGTATGTACAGTATGCCTGACACTACCCCCCCCCCATGCTTTCACCTATTATTCGAGTCCTGCACCCGGCTATCTATACACATACACTCTTGGGACCTGCATCGCACCCTGGGGATAAATGGGATTCACTATTTTCCACCTTGTTTGCATAGTATTGTCTTCTAATGCAACGTTATATGACCCCATACTAAGCCTCCCCAAAAATAACCACTGCTTACTGTCATGCAGACCCACACACAACTGGTTAAAAACACATTACTATCACCGTATTCAATGTCCCTTGTTCTTCCCAGCAACAAAACAACTGGCCTCTGCATGGCTCGAAACCAGGACCCTGCACACCACAGACAATGTGCTTTACCACTACGCCATGGCAGATATACATACATCTGAGGTTATCACGTACAGATCATCCAGCACAGGCATTCAACAGCATAGGACATGTATTCCATCATGTAGATTTATGTGTGCTAATGTCCACATACATATATATATATATATATATATATATATATATATATATATATATATATATATATATATATATATATATATATATATACACATATACATATACACACACACATACGTAGATATAGAATATATATCACAACAGCGGACCACGTGACACCAAAGCATTAGACAAGAATGAAAAGGAAACCACATGCGCCTCCTGCATTATGTACTGGTGTTAATATCAAGGCAAGTGTGTTTCTGTGTGTCACACAGGTTCAGACTGTATTAAGGGTAAGATTAGGGCTGCTGACATTACTCACCAGACAATTGCCGAATATATGTGTATGTCTTGCCAACCCAGTCTCTTGGCCAATTGTGACATTTATGGCCACTATATAGGAAAATAACAAAACACGCACCTCAACACATCCAGTAGCTAGCCACTCACAGACACCAACACATAGGATATGATTAAAACAAAATCCACGTCAGCAGAACCAGCAGCAAAGATTCCAATATTAAGTGTTTTATTAACATCCACTTTTCGTTCAAGAAAACAACTTCTTCAGACAAACATCAAAAGGTAACAAATGTAAAAAAACTCCTTAAATACACAATTAACAACACATGGCACATTTGAATGGACCAACCAACTGGTTAAAACTCGCTGACATCAATGTGTGGGAAAAAGCTGATCTCAAAGCTTCTTAAAGTGCTACTACATACAAAAGTCAGATCTTTACAAATTGTGTTTTGAAATCAAACAACTGACCAAAATAAAATGAAAAATTATCAATGAAAATATGTCTAAACATAAAATATTTAAAACCAAGAAGAATGAAACATAATAAATGGAACCGATTTAATGACAAAAACTAAGAAGTGAAACATAAAAAATAATAAGTCATAAATGAAGAATAAAAATAAAAAATAATAATAAAAGTACCTCTGCATACTTCTGAGTTTCAAAATGCAAGCTAAACTTACTCTGTCATTAAGACCTGGAGGTCTATATGAACAGAGTTTCAGCTGCCAAATCACTTCTAGACGCTCTAATAATAGTTGGAAAGGATCCCCCCCCCGATGTCAAAGGGAACCTGTCCTAACACCCTAAAAGTAAAACTGTGCTGAGGGTGGTCATTAACATGTTTTGCCAAAGCGTTTTCACACTTGTTTTTACTAATACAATATAAATGCTCATAGATTCTTTCGTTAAAACCTCTGTCAGTCTTGCCCACATAAAACGCTGGGCAAGACTGGCAGGAAGCTAAATAAACAACCGATCGAGATTTACAGTTGAATCTACCAACAGTGGAGAAGGAAGACCCAGCAATTTTGAATCTCGAACCAGTGGCAATGTGCCTGCACATGTTGCAACTCTCACATTTGAAAGTGCCCTCTACTCTAACACGAGTGTCCTTTTTTGTTTCTAGTATCCGTTTGAGGTTATCACCCCTCCTGTCTATAAAACTAGGCAAAGTACCAAACCTGGCTTGTAAGGCATCGTCACACCAGAAAATACTCCAGTTCTTGACAAACACCTCCTTGATTAAGTGAATCTCAGCACTATAATTAGTGATGAAAGAAATAGAAGTGTCTACTTTCTTTTTGTCTACAAAGACTTCAGGCATAACTGGAGGTGAATGTTCTAATGGACAACTTGTGAACAAACTACTTTGTAAAATAGGTTTATAGACACCCCCATACCTTTTAGTCTGGACCTCAGTAACCAGGTCCTGGATAAACTTGTCTGGGTAACCTCTGTGTAGAAACAATCCCTTAATAACCTCACATTCTTCTAGAAAGGGTTCATCGTCAGTTACCATTCGAGCAGCGCGCACAAGTTGCCCCTTGACTACCCCTCTTTTTTGGTGCCCAGGATGGGCACTAGTAAAGTGTAACATGGTGTTAGAATAGGAACTCTTATGAAATATTTTGGCCTTAAAGCTACCAGCAAAGATATCTTTGTATAAGTCTACATCCAGATAAGAAATTCTAGAATCACTCTACAAATGTAAAATTCAAAAAAGACGTGCTGGAATTGAGATGGTCCATGAAAGTCCCCACATCATTGATTGAACCTTCTGTCAGTATAAAGATGTCATCCAAAAATCTGGTGTAAAAATCGATTTTGAACTGACCGTTGTGATTACCAAACACATATCTGTGTTCCCATTCGGCCATTACGATGTTAGCAAAACTGGCCCCTACTGTAAATATATCTCTCCCCAAAATGTTACAAAGTTGTACTTCAAGATGACGTCTAACAATTCCTGCACCAATCTAATTTCTACACTGCTAGCATTGTGGTACAATAAACGGTCAGTGACCCAATCAATCCCTGTAGCATGAGGGATAGACATATAAAGGTCTTTTACGTCTATTGTCAAAAATCTATGACCTCTCTTGAATTCTAAAGCACCCATGGCTTTTAAAAAAGCCAAAGAGTCTTTACAAATGTGTGCTTCCTTTTCAACGTATTCTTTCAGTATATTGTCCACGTATTTGGCTATCGGGTAAGTGATTGAACCCCTAGCATTAACCAATAGCCTCATGGGAGGGTTGTACACATCTTTATGGATCTTGGGTAATCCAAAAACTGTTGGAATCTTGGGAAACAAAACAGTCAAATATTTCAACACATCTTGTTCTATAACATTTTCTAAAAACAAATCATTCAAGAAAACATGGATGCACCTATACGCTGCATTCAATTCGTTAATGCTAGACAGTGTATAAGCCTCCTGCAATAACATGTGGGTGATACAGCTTTCATAATGACAAGTGTCCATTAGTACTAAACCTCCCCCCTTGTCAGGTTTGAAAATCCTGACAGGTAAACTTTGTAAAGTGTCCAACAAGTCAACTTCGTCATCAGTCAAGTTTTTGTTCAGAAGTGTCCTACAACAGTTGACTAAGTTTCTAATTTCGGTTTCACACAAGTGTTCAAATAAAAAAAGTAAAGGGTGAATAGGGGGGTTAAATGTACTTGGAACTCTCAAAGTTTTTTTATCTAAAACAGTGTTACCAAAAATTAACAATAAATTCAACTTACATATAAACAACTTTAAATCAAGCAATGTGTGTGCTAGATTAAAATGTCTCCATGGAACAAAAGTAAGATCTTTCGAAAGTAAATCAGACATCTCCACAGTGATTGTGAAACTCAAATAGTTGTAAACAAAAAAATCTCCAAAACTGTTACTAATGATGTCAGGTTTTGTCCTTCTCATTACTTCTGAAAAGGTTTCTTGCTGTTGTTCCTGTGGTAGCTCCTCGTGTTGTAAAACCTCTGATGGTTCTGTCCCCGGTTCGAGGAAAAAGACGGTATAGAACAGGAAACCTCCTCATCCCTGCCACCATCAGTTACAAAATTTTCTGTATGGACAACATCCTCCACATCCTCTCCAGTGGCTGGCCTACTAGGTCTAGCTGTCTGCCTCATAACCCCGTAAGTCGAGTTGACAGGAGCACCTAGACTGTCGCCAACACTCTGAGAATGGGGGGGGGGGATATGCAGTTTGTTTATTATATGCATCTATGTCTCTTTTCAGTTTTTTCATTTTCATCTCCATGTTATGAGATATCTGTTGGTCTATGGTCGAAAAAATTTGTTTATACTCATAATTATACCTGTTGAAGTCTACATGTGACTTAATATTAGTATCCAAAATTTCAATTTCAGCACTCAAATGGTCTATAAATTTCTGATCAAATTTGGCCATTAAGTCCATTAACTCATGTCCATGTCTATCAAGCAAACTAATCAGCTCACTATGGAATGCTGAACCAGCTGTCAGTCCAGTGGGGTACTGCCAAGAGCGCAAGCCCTTTGGCACAACCCCCACTTTTTTACATTCATTAAAATAGGAAATCTCTAACTGAAGCTTCTTTATCTTTAAAGATTTGTGGTCCAAGGTCTTCAAAATTCCACTAAAGGAGCTTCTGATGTCCCTGTGTCAATAGACATGAACCCATTCCTGTTCTCGAACACTGGGAGTTGCTCATTCAACCAAGATGTGACATTCAGTGAGTCTCCAGTTCGGCTCAAAGATGAACTGGTCCTGGGATGTTCACCGGTAGGTCTAGGATGTACAGGAACCCTGGAAACAGTTGAGGTGGAACTTCCACTGTCTTCACGGTCATTCGACCCATCACTGGTGTCAGCTGTCGCCTCAGAAGCCAAACCAACTCCAGGAACATCTTCTGCCAAATTGTCAGCGTTTCCCTTGACTGCTACTAGCTCATCCAAACTTTGGGAAAGCACATTTGTTTTACAGCCACTGCCAGTAGTTTCTACCGGTAGCATTCAACTGGTAGCATTTATGGAATTGGAAGAAGGTGCTTGTTTGGACAATTCTGCAGTGGTTTCTTTTACTAACATGGTTAAAAAACTTAATGAAAGGATGGATGTGCTTTCCCAACGTTTGGATGGGCTAGTAGCAGTCAAGGGAAACGCTGACAATTTGTCGGAAGACGTTCCTGGAGTTGGTTTGGCTTCTGAGGTGACAGCTGACACCAGTGATGGGTCAAATGACCGTGTGGACAGTGGAAGTTCCACCTCAACTGTTTCCAGGGTTCCTGTACATCCTAGACCTACCGGTGAACATCCCAGGACCAGTTCATCTTTGAGCTGAACCGGAGACTCACTGAATGTCACATCTTGGTTGAATGAGCAACTCCCAGTGTTCGAGAACAGGAACGGGTTCATGTCTATTGACACAGGGACATCAGAAGCTCCTTTAGTGGACTTTTTGAAGACCTTGGACCACAAATCTTTAAAGGTAAAAAGCTTCAGTTAGAGATTTCCTATTTTAATGGATGTAGAAAAGTGGGGGTTGTGCCAAAGGGCTTGCGCTCTTGGCAGTACCCCACTGGACTGACAGCTGGTTCAGAGTTCCATAGTGAGTTGATTAGTTTGTTTGATAGACATGGACATGAGTTAATGGACTTAATGGCCAAATTTTATCAGAAATTTATAGACCATTTGTGTGCTGAAATTGAAATTTTGGATACTAATATTAAGTCACATGTAGACTTCAACAGGTATAATTATGAGTATAAACAAATTTTTTCGACCATAGACCAACAGATATCTTGTAACATGGAGATGAAAATGAAAAAAACTGAAAAGAGACATAGATGCATATAATAAACAAACTGCATATCCCCCAGCCACCCCATTCTCAGAGTGTTGGCGACAGTCTAGGTGCTCCTGTCAACTCGACTTATGGGGTTATAAGGCAGACAGCTAGACCTAGTAGGCCGGCCACTGGAGAGGATGTGGAGGATGTTGTCCCTACAGAAAATTTTGTAACTGATTGTGGCAGGGATGAGGAGGTTTCCCGTTCTACACCATCTTTTTCCTCGAACCGGGGACAGAACCATCAGAGGTTTTACAACACGAGGAGCTACCGCAAGAACAACAGCAAGAAGCCTTTTCAGAAGTAATGAGAAGGACAAAACCTGACATCATTAGTAACAGTTTTGGAGAATTTTTTGTTTATAACTACTCAAGTTTTACAATCACTGTGGAGATGTCTGATTTATTTTCAAAAGGTGTTACTTTTGTTCCATGGAGACATTTTAATCTAGCATACACATTGCTTGATTTAAAGTTGTTTATATGTAAGTTGAATTTATTGTTAATTTTTGGTAACACTGTTTTAGATAAAAAAAACTTTGAGAGTTCCAAGTACATTTAACCCCCTATTCACCCTTTACTTTTTTTATTTGAACACGTGTGAAACCGAAATTAGAAACTTAGTCAACTGTTGTAGGACACTTCCGAACAAAAACTTGACTGATGACGAAGTTGACTTGTTGGACACTTTAAAAAGTTTACCTGTCAGGATTCTCAAACCTGACAAGGGGGGTGGTTTTGTACTAATGGACACTTGTCATTATGAAAACTGTCTCACCCACATGTTATTGCAAGATGCTTAAACACTGTCTAGCATTAATGAACTGAATGCAGCGTATAGGTGCATCCATGTTTTCTTGAATGATTTGTTTTTAGAAAATTTTATAGAACAAGATGTGTTGAAATATTTGACTGTTTTGTTTCCCAAGATTCCAACAGTTTTTGGATTACCCAAGATCCATAAAGATGTGTACAACCCTCCCATGAGGCTATTGGTTAATGCTAGGGGTTCAATCACTTACCCGATAGCCAAATACGTGGACAATATACTGAAAAAATACATTGAAAAGGAAGCACACATTTGTAAAGACTCTTGGGCTTTTTTAAAAGCCATGGGTGCTTTAGAATTCAAGAGAGGTCATAGATTTTTGACAATAGACGTAAAAGACCTTTATATGTCTATCCCTCATGCTACAGGGATTGATTGGGTCACTGACCGTTTATTGTACCACAATGCTAGCAGTGTAGAAATTAGATTGGTGCAGGAATTGTTAGACGTCATCTTGAAGTACAACTTTGTAACATTTGGGGGAGAGATATATTTACAGAAGACTGGTGTAGCCATGGGCTCACCAGTAGGGGCCAGTTTTGCTAACATCGTAATGGCCGAATGGGAACACAGATATGTGTTTGGTAATCGCAACGGTCAGTTCAAAATCGATTTTTACACCAGATTTTTGGACAACATCTTTATATTGACAGAAGGTTCAATCAATGATGTGGGGACTTTCATGGACCATCTCAATTCCAGCACGTCTTTTTTGAATTTTACATTTGTAGAGTCTGATTCTAGAATTTCTTATCTAGATGTAGACTTATACAAAGATATCTCTGCTGGTAGCTTTAAGGTTAAAATATTTCGTAAGAGTTCCTATTCTAACACCATGTTACACTTTACTAGTGCCCATCCTGGGCACCAAAAAAGAGGGGTAGTCAAGGGGCAACTTGTGCGTGCTGCTCGAATGGTAACTGACGATGAACCCTTTTTAGAAGAATGTGAGTTTATTAAGGGATTATTTCTACACAGAAGTTACCCAGACAAGTTTATTCACGACCTGGTTACTGAGGTCCAGACTAAAAGGTACGGGGGTGTCTATAAACCTATTTTACAAAGTAGTTTGTTCACAAGTTGTCCACTAGAACATTCACCTCCAGTTATGCCTGAAATCTTTGTAGACAACAAGAAAGTAGACACTTCTATTTCTTTCATCACTAATTATAGTGCTGAGATTCACTTAATCAAGGAGGTGTTTGTCAAGAACTGGAGTATTTTCTGGTGTGACGATGCCTTACAAGCCAGGTTTGGTACTTTGCCTAGTTTTATAGACAGGAGGGGTGATAACCTCAAACGGATACTAGAAACAAAAAAGGACACTCGTGTTAGAGGGCACTTTCAAATGTGAGAGTTGCAACATGTGCAGGCACATTGCCACTGGTTCGAGATTCAAAATTGCTGGGTCTTCTTTCTCCACTGTTGGTAGATTCAACTGTAAATCTCGATCGGTTGTTTATTTAGCTTCCTGCCAGTCTTGCCCAGCGTTTTATGTGGGCAACACTGACAGAGGTTTTAACGAAAGAATCTATGAACATTTATATTGTATTAGTAAAAACAAGTGTGAAAACACTTTGGCAAAACATGTTAATGACCACCCTCAGCACAGTTTTACTTTTAGGGTGTTAGGACAGGTTCCCTTTGACATCGGGGGGGGGTCCTTTCCAACTATTATTAGAGTGCCTAGAAGTGATTTGGCAGCTGAAACTCTGTTCATATAGACCTCCAGGTCTTAATGACAGAGTAAGTTTAGCTTACATTTTGAAACTCAGAAGTATGCAGAGGTAATTTTATTATTATTTTTTATTTTTATTCTTCATTTATGACTTATTATTTTTTATGTTTCACTTCTTATTTTTGTCATTAAATTGGTTCCATTTATTATGTTTCATTCTTCTTGGTTTTAAATATTTTATGTTTAGACATATTTTCATTGATAATTTTTCATTTTATTTTGGTCAGTTCTTTGATTTCAAAACACAATTTGTAAAGATCTGACTTTTGTATGTAGTAGCACTTTAAAAAGCTTTGAGATCAGATTTTTCCCACACATTGATGTCAGCGAGTTTTAACCAGTTGGTTGGTCCATTCAAATGTACCGTGTGTTGTTGATTGTGTATTTAAGGAGGTTTTTTTACATTTGCTACCTTTTGATGTTTGTCTGAAGAAGTTCTGTTTTCTTGAACGAAAAGTGGATGTTAATAAAACACTTAATATTGGACTCTTTGCTGCTGGTTCTGCTGACCTGGATTTTGTTTTATTCACTTTAGTGTGTTTCAACTTTTGTTACATAGGATATGATTGCCAAGCACACACACCTGTCATGCCTTGGAATAGAACACCTACCTGTCTATTCTATCACACTACAGCATTACGCAGTTACAGAACATGCTAATGAGATTATTGGGACACAGCACTCCGAAAGTTGTACTACTAGGTAGGTGACATCATCAGCATTGGCAAAGATGGCGATAGGGATTTATGGAGTGTGAGCAGTCTAAAAGCATTATTCTGTCCCCAGGCAAACGGAGACACACACACACACACACACACACACACACACACACACACACACACACACACACACACACACACTTGGCATGGCTGGGATTAGAACGCCAACCTAACTACCTTATCACACTACAGCATTACACAGTTACAGAATGCGCTACTGAGATTACTGGGATACAGCATTCACAGAGGTGTATTTGTAGATGGGTGACATCATCGGCCTTGCTAACGGTGGGTATAAGAAATGTATGGAGTGTGAGCAGTATAAAGGTATTACTCAGTTCTTAGGCAAACAGGGAGAGACAGACACACACACGGCAAGTGTGGGAGTAAAACACTGACCTAACTACTTTATTGCACTACAGCATTACGCAGTTACAGAATGTGCTACCAAGATTACTGGGACACATCCCTCCCAGAGGTGTATTTGTAGATGGATGACATCATCGGCCTTGCTAACAGTGGGTATGAGAAATGCATGGAGTGCGGCCAGTCTAAAAGCAATTTAGAGTCCACCGGCAAATGGGGACAGACATACACACACACGCCAGTGTCGGGTATGGAACACCTGCCTATTTACAGATTACTATAACAATACTACATATATACGAATCGTGCCACACAGACTACACATGTCAAGGCTGTCATTATGACCATCTGGGAATGCAGACATCAACATGGATGCTGGCAGTTAAGATGTACATACATGTGAACCTGTGTGTTTAAAGTATGAATCCATCCTGACCTGGAGTATGCCCATCTGTGGAATGGATGACTACTACCACTATACAGGGTTACAATGGCCATGTCCATACACAGAGGCACATAACCAACACAAGGTGTCACTGGGCATGCTCACACACTTAGTAGCACAGGGCTGTTCGGAATGCACTATGTGTCCATCTACACAAGGATATAGTGGGCATGCTCATACACTTAGTAGCACAGGGCTGGTTGGAATGCACTACTATGTGTCCATCTACACAAGGATATACTCCTAGTAGCACAGGGCTGACTGGGATGCACTCTGATGCTAAACACAGAGGGCCACAGTGGCCATGCTACATTGTAATGGGCTCTGGTGTTGGTAGTTGTCATTGTTAGCAGGAATGCTGCTCTACATATATTTGACACCGGTCTTTAACAAATCAGCTGTCATTCTGGGATGACATGGCTGACAGTAGGCAGGCCTTTGACACATATCACATGCATCCATGATACAAGGGAGTGTGGATATTACCCAAGTCGCATCCACACATACAGTGCCATTCCAAGGCAAATGTCCTAAACACAGGTTAACTCCCATACACCTACAGGACAACTGCATTGTTTTCTTATGCTAACCAGTGCTAGATGTGTAGCGTCCATATTCATAGCTGGTCACTGTAGATCCAACCATGGGGAGTACTGACATCTGTGCAGTGAGGAACACCTGGCTGATGTCTCTGTAATGCATAATAGCACTACCACCATATACCTCAGAACTAGACATGTGGGCCATAACACAGGTACGGACCGCTCCAGGTGGTGTACCCACATACATAAAGGCCACTCACATGTACTGACCGGTCCCCCATGAAAGGCATCACAGATGAGCCATGTGCAGGACACAGTGTCACATGCTGCATTCCAGGATGTAAACTGCAGACACCACCATGCCCTCGGACCACCACCACGCAACCATACATGTATGACAGATGAGTACGCCACCATGTGACCCTTGACCTGTGTACTGTACTAAGCTCTACATCAACTGTAGACAGTATACATGTACTGACACAGTTGCATCATGTGTTATGCAATGCAATGATACCACTGTCTGTGACCAGGTCAGCTGTACACATACCAAGGGCCCTCAGTACTGTCCACCATTAGCAGATGTCTGTTTCTGTACAACAGTACACACCCTCATGTATAGCTATGACATACATGTACCTGCCCTGGGTATGTACATGCCACACACACAACATACCTGTAAATAGCATAGCTGTTGTAGTCCTTTGTGCAAACAGGTGGCTACAGTCATTACACGCATGCACATTGAATCTAGGTCCATGGCTGCTGAATGCTAACACTACATAAGGTGTGATATCAGTGTTGACAGAGGTAACATCCCCTCTGTACTGGTCACCCATCATATCACACAACAGTCCATGTGTCATATATGTTATTACACATATCCGTCAATTGAAATGCCTACAAACATGACCAAATGTCAGGATTGTAGGACCTACACACCTGTACACGTAGTGTTATGTGTTCAGATAACACATGTGTGCAGTTGCTGATATATGCAGGTGGTGTGTATCCTAGTACATCATGCAGCTGCAATGCAGCCTCAACATTGCCAGCTGTATATGGTGATATGCTGAATGTACAGAAAGATGTACCACAGGTATGGATAGATGTGTTGAAATAAGTAAGTGGCGGGGCATCTTTGCAGATGGATGTTTGCTGTGGACAGCTCACAGGTGTGTCACAAGCAGTCCTACAATACCCTGTATAACCGGTAAGCAATGGTTTCATTAATTGAAGGACATAACACACAACTTAGACAGTGGTCAGGGTGATAGCGAAGGTAAATCACTTGACACCTGTTAACAGATATGACATCCTTAGTGCATATATCAGCACTGTTGTCACAAAAAGTGTCAGTACAGTTTGTAATGCATGCAATACTGCTGTACGTCTGACATACATAACATGAGCTAGGTAGGTCTGAGATTCACAGTACTGGCATGTGTGGTTGCGTGTGTGTCCATATTTATTGTGGGGAATGCATCTCAATTGTTACTCACTCTCCTGTACACTAGTGTACACATCTGTACAGACTGCAATGTATAAAGCAGGACATAGGCAGGGGCGTGTATCTCACACATGTGAGGTATCTGTGTGTGCATGACATAGGTGTATTAATTATTGAATGCCACAGTGTGTGTATGTAGGGCTGACTGGTCCCTGGGGTGAGGCTATATGTTACCATACTGAACTGATAGGACCCCTCCCACCATCCAGGCAATGCATTCAACTATCCGTGTTGATGTCCACGATCTTAGGCTATACTGACTACCTGTACATGTTTATTCTCTGTGGCACGTCATGTAGGTGCACAGTACTGTAATGATGATTTGCACATAGGCAGGGGTCCTCAGCACACCAGTAGCAACTGTGTGCGAGTGTGTGTTAATGTGTCGGTGAAGCCATGAGTGTGTGTGTGTGTGTTACAATGTCACTGAATACATGTGTGTCAATACCTGAGTGTTTGGGTGCAGTTGTGTGTTGGTATCCTGACATGGGAACATGTATTACTGATTCCCATTGAGGCATCACACTTCCCAGTGGCCTCTACCCTTGTACTCAGCTAGACCACTCTCTTACCGCACCACTCCATGTAACTGTACCTGTGATGTCACCCTTTATGGATGTCACATCTGTGGCCACAGTAGCTTAATACACAGCTATCATGCTCTTAGAATGGTAGATGTGTTTGTAATGTGGGACATTCTCACTGGTATGTGGCAGCTACACGGTGCATGCTGGTATATTCATACATACCTGTGAGTAGTCCACATTGACATATGGGACACTTAACTGAAAACATTGACATCCACGGGCACGTGCAATTAGACCTGAAGAAGGACTGCAGAACAACATGACCAACATGCATTTACTGTTGTTACACAAAACACATACTGTTAACAGTATTGTGCACCTGTACTACATGGTATATCTGCTGACTGTCAACAGTCCTCAACATTTGTAAACTACACATATCATCCTAGTCTGTTCACCCTGTGCATCAGACCATATGATCATGCCCCTGCACCTGTGGTGTGCATATCAGGGATGTGGCACAGGCATCATCACATGCACAGGGTGTTAGTGTTTAACAGAGGCCTAGGCTGCACCATTGGATGACATCATGTGTGTGGGTTTGGGCCTTTGATCTAATTGGGTGTGTGTGGATGTTATGCATGTGTGTGTTGCGGTGCCCTACATATGTGTCCAGTGTGTGTGTGTATGTCTGCACACAGTTCTCCCATGTGTCTGGCCAACACAGGGTATTATTGACAGCTGCAGACTGTACAGGCGAGGTGTTACAGTTCACGGTGTCCGGCCACGGACATGTGATCTGTGCCTGCCAGGGGTTGCCCGGGCACTACCAGACAGAGGTGCAGATTGGGTACTGTCTGATGTCACTAGTCCACTGGAACCGTGTCCCTGTTGGGATCATCCTGGGCCATGTTCTCATGGCCTGCTGTATCGTGGTGTGGACAGCACAGCACCAGATGCACTGCTGCTGCTACCATCACTATGGGACCGGGCATGTGAGGTAGCTTGTGCACATAGACCTGACACAGGTGATGTAGCAGGCCTACGTCCATGTGCCTGATGCCTCACTCCTACCAGATGTTCCAATACAGACAGCTCACGCTCATGGATTGTCATGCCACTGTCAAGTACTCCAACCATGTCACCCAATCATCTATCCAAAGCATCAGCAATCTGCTTTTGAGCATTTACCATTGCCTGGATGCTGTTGTTTAAAGAACGGACAGCAGCCTTCTGTAGCCTCTGATCTTCTCTGTTGCGCTATTCAGCACGTGCCTGTGCCTCCATTACAGCCTGAAACATGCGTCTGGTGACACCAACTGCTGTGCTCTGTCATGCAGGAGCATGTTGGCCAGAAGTCCTCCTACGAGCAGCACCGGCCACGTGCCTGTGTGGGGCACCACCAGTAGTTTGGCTGACACCATGATGTGCAGGCACACCTTCCATAGCCCCCACACTTTCCTGTTCCAAGTTACCATGCACCAACTGTCCTTCCTCTATCATCACTGGTGATGGGGTATGTGCAGGTATGGAATCTGTGTGTGGGGATGAGGTGGATATAGATGGAATGGCAACCAATGGCACAGTTTCAGCCCCTGACAACTTTGCCTGTGACCCAATCATATGTTCATCATCACTGCTAGAGCCTGTGTGGACACTAACATCTGATGTACCGCAAGAGGGCAATGCACCTACATCACCTGTGAGGGCAGACAAGAACTGTACATTACAATGTATACAATAGACACACACTGACGCATGTGATATGAGAGAACACATGCAAAATGCATGTGATACAGCAGACGGCATGCAGCACAGACAATAATAGTGGTAGTTATCATACATCCCTAGGTTGCACGCATCATGCATGTGTGATAGCAGACAGCATGAAAATTATACAATCATAGTAGTGGTTAGCATACATCCCTGTGTTACACCATATGGACCAGCACAGGTTAACAGTACACCTGCCTGATGTATGGCATATGACCTTGATAATCACATGTAGTATGACATGTGATCTGCTGATGTGTGCAATGATATGCATACATCTTTAACACAATGGTGTCCTGTCGAATATACAGTGGGGCAATGGTGTACCAATTCAGTGTTGTCTGTCCACCCTACAGATATACTGCAAATTTAACTGATGTGCATGGCCATTGCAGGGAATCATGAGGAGTCTCTAGTGCTATACAGTGTGAGTTACAGACAGGGTTCATGGCTATGACTGTGTTCAGATACAATACATATATACTGTGGAATGTGACCCACATCACTGAGGTGTATACACACTAAACCATGATGTGGAAGTTGTGACACAGGTCACTGATGGGTATACGGAGGACACCCCTGCACATCTGCAACCATATTGCTGCAGCCTGGCAACTATGGGCAGACATGGCGAACACATTGGTACACCATGCCCCACATGACATCTGTGTACCATATGGCATTTATGCCCATCACCAGCAACGGGAATGTACTGTATCTGTGGCCTGATGTGGATCTGTAACTGCTGTCATGTTGCAACACCCTCAAGATGTTCAACACATCCTATGTGGTGGATTGATGTTACGCGTACACAAGATGTGCACAGGCCTGTAGGATGTCTAGCGTTCCACATCTACATTATGACCATTATATAAAGGCCATGGCCGAACCATGTGTAGACATTGTACGACAGGGTGTACACACAAGCACAACACTTCTAGTGTGTGTGCTGCTCTATGTCTCTGACCATCCTCCATGGCCATGTGTGTACATGTGTTGTCCAAATTATAGTGATGGGCATCTATTTCACATGTATGTGTTGACCCATATAACATATATGCTCCACTGACAACAGGGTTATGCAGATAAAGGGTGGTATGTGGGATATGTTTTCAAGTTAGGTAGGAAGTGTAGCAGCCAGGCCAATAGATGTCATGGACATGTCAAGATAGCACATCACATTGTGTGACATTCATAGCAGGGCTATGATCCACACCGGTGAAACCTGTGTGCTGGCCATACTCCAGCCCACTGTGTAGTACTGTTTGTAATCACCACATGTGTAGATCAGATCTGTTGTACGTTCCTAAAGTGAACAGCACCTCCACCATTGTATGCACAGCTGTCAACACATCTGGCAATAAAGTTTGTGAGGATTCATGTTGGTGAGATGATTCACATAGTTTGCAAGTGTGGCACATGGATAGTCATTGTGATGCATTGCAAGTCCGACTTGTATATTGTGACAGGACCATATATTATGTGTACATTATGTGAATGGCCACACGGCAGATAGATTTGTGGATTATGGTTCCTGATAAATAATAGCACTCTCACCTGCAACAGGCTGCTGTTGCAGTGGAATGCCAGAGGTACCTAAATAGGAGTAAATCAGCAGTATGAGCATAATCCACCCCTGTATAAAGGCTACAGGGAGCAATGTGCATAACACATACACTAGTACATTAGACTGTACTATGGTGTATGCACATGTGTGCATACACAGAGTAGCATACTATAGTATGCGGCATGTGTGTATGCATGCCTTGCATATGATGTTACATTACATATTGTACAGTGACACATACAGCTATATGGAATATAGTTGTTATAGGTGCAGTACTGACTTACCAGGCAACTCCAGGCTCAGTGGTTGAGAGATACCCACCTCCACAATACTGGCTAAGGCTTGTGGATGTGGTTCTCCTGGTGTCCCCAGGTTGGCCAGTAGCTCCTCAGTACATGTGAGTGGGGGCTGGGTTGGTGGTCCATCACCTGTTGCACCTTGTTCCCTGGCAATTGCATTCGCACACTGTTTCACCCATCTAATGAGGTCTGTACAGTGTCTGTGCACCTGCTGGTATGTGCAGTTGTGGCCACCCACATCATTAACCCTCCTGCGAAGTTCCATCCACAGGGCATCCCACTGCTGTGCATCCTGTGGCACATGGCTGAACAGGATGTCGTGATTATCGAGTAGGTATGGGATGAGGGCCTCATCCTCCAAGCGTGTAAAAGGGGGAAGCCTTGCACGCGGCATACCTGGAAGACATAATGATGGAGACAGAACACAGTACCTCAGAGACATACAGAGCTACAGCTGAACATACGTGTGTATCGCATTACTTCAGTTTAAATAGTTGTATTTGCAAACCTACAGTGTTTGCGTCACACACATGTGACACTCAATGTTGAGTGGATATTATCACCGTATATGTGTGTGTGTGTGTGTGTGTGTGTGTGTGTCACCTGATTACATTGCTCATACTCCATGTGGTTGTTGTCTTGATGTGGGCATGTCTGTTTGCCTGTACTGGTATTCCTACCTATCAGCACATGGCTGGATGTGCCCACATTAATGCACTCAACCTTGATGCAGTGTATATGTCACATATAAGGACTTACACTGCCTTAACAGACATGACCTGTGACCCTGCAGACATGCTCACATAAGGTTTTACATGTATGTGTTCTGCCATATACATCTACATGGCACTGTACAGCGATTCAGCATCCTGCCATGTATCACCTGTGTTGCACATGTGATACACATGGGACACTGGCTAGCCAGATGGTATTTGCAGGGATGGATATCAACTATGTCATGTACAGTCAAAGTCAACTAGTGGGCTATATGCCATGGGCCATGTATGCATCTAGGATGAAAGGTTACCTGGCAGTAGCCGACAGGCAGGTCTGTGGGGCCAGGTGGAGCAGTGCCACATTACTGATCCACAGGGTTAATGATACACATACCATGTGTTACCATGCAGTCATCACACCATGTCTGAGAGGGGAGTGATGTGCAGCTTTGACAGACAGGAATGCATAGTATGTCAGGACTATGTCAAGTGTATGGGACAAGGATCTGTCCAGCATGTGGTAGGTGGATGTCCATGAAGTATGTGTTCGAGATCAGGATGAGTACGTGTAGCATGTCCGAAATCACTGGGTTGGACATGGATTTATTCAGGGTATGCATCATCCTACATAGTGGAGATGGGGAATGGGAAGGCTGGTGTAGGCCATCTGCACATGGCCAATACCCCTTAAAGGAAATATGTGATCTGATATGGGTCACTTGAGTGGTCTGTATGGCTAGACAATGATCTCTATATTCATGAATGGCACCCTATTATTATTAGAGTTGCCACATATGACTCCCTGATGGGGGTGGTGACGTAGCTCACAGGAAAGACAACTGCCCAGCTGCATCCCTCACACACAAGTGTCCATTATGATGACCGCTGCCTAGGTGGTCCTTCATGGGTACAGGGTTATTAACATAGGGGTGACAATGTGAGTCAGCTATTGCTCCTAGGTCATAGTCATTCACATACTTCAATAGGCAGATGCCTTCTGTTTGTCTGTGAGATATGGACTACAATGAGCGAGAATATAATTCATTAACCCTGACATACTGTAGCTGCCACTGGTGTGATGATCACATACTATTCAGACACCTTCTGTAGTGCTGTTTTTGCCAGCAGTCCTGTTGCTAAACACTCCTGTGACATAGGACTGTACATCTAGTATACAGAGTGTAGGTGGTACACAGTATGGGTGATGATGTCCTATGACCTGGCAAGGTTATGATATGCAATGTGACATCAACCATACTGTCATCTACATCTGTACTGCTGACATCACTTAAGTGATCAAGGTTCATGGCCTTCCAGACCAGACTCAGCAGGGTAGTAGTGCAGTACTTCCCATTATCAGTTGCGTCTCCCCCTTTATTGGGTTGTGATACCTGTTGGTGTGCACTATTCAGTGTGTACCCAACCTGAAATGGAGCTATGTTTTACATGATGTGTACGTGGAGAGCATCTTGTTTTGCCATATGTGTATTATACAACCTGTGATGTGGGCAGGTCCCATGCAGACTGAGTGCAGCTTGTACCTGCATAATTGTGGGTACAAAAGCCCTGTGGTGTACATGGATATATGCTTGTGTACCTGTTGGGGGGACGGGGACGTGTTTTTATATTATCCAAGACCCTATCTGGCTTGCTTATTCATGCTAAGCACTTGTTCAGGACTTGTAAACAGTACGTAAGCTAATGATTACTATAGCACTTAATCTTCCACATTACCTACAGGTAAGGGTGAACAGGTTTTGTACATACTTTTCTCACTTGTGTAAAGTAATGTTGCTGTTGTACTCACTTTCCTCACTTATCTAGGTGAATGTAGTTTTATATTCAGGCATGTCCAAGAGTCAACTGCCAGTGTTTTTACCTGTCTATCTGATGAATCTGGACATCCTGAGGCAATGTACACATTGCCTCATGTACACAGATAAGCCTCTCCGCCTACCACCCAATACTACAACCTGTGAGTGATGCACTCATCTAGCCAAACTGGAGGTAAAGATCTCTCCAACCAACCCTGAGCCTGACTGTCATGTGGAGAAGGTACACAGTCGCACAACACCACACTCATCACATAAGCCTCACTGTATCTACCCCACCATTAACTAGGAAAACTACTCGTGTACCAACACATTAGCTCAACGGTTTCTGGAATTCATAAACACCAATGCCCTGACTCAACATATCCACACACCCACCAGGGGCAACAATATCCTACACCTAGTCATTACCAACATGAGAGACTGGTGCTCCACACGTGAAGCCAACTCCTCATTGGTCCAATCAGACCATGTGCTGAACACCATGATATCCACATCCCGCACCTACCCCCCATTAAGCAAACCACAGTATAATATGTCTACAAGGCCAACTACATGCTTCTTAAGGCAGATGTGGTGGACGTCATGACAACCATGCAGATGGACAGTACTGTTACAACTGCTGAATCCTACACAAATGCACTCTATAAGCACTTACAGGAGTGCATGGCTTGTGCTATCCCAAACAGAACCAGGACGCTATACTCATAATTAACTAAACCAATCTGGTGGTCCCCTGCCATAAACATATTGTACTACAGGAGGAAGACACTGTTGCAAATGAGAGTACAATACCATGCGTGGAGGAGATCACTGGCCAGCCTCAGTAAGAAGGTGAGATCCCTTATATGATCTTCCAAAGCTAGCTTCGAAAACCTTAATGCAACTAATACCAACAACAACCACAGAGCCTCGATGTCAACAACTAGATCTTCTCTGAGTTACAGCAAAAAGGCACGAACATTACAGAAACAATCGATATTGGCAACATCCTGGCAGATCCCTCTCAAAGCTGCACACTCTGACAGCAATATCACAGCATCCATGTGACTGGACAACATCCCAGGCTGTGTTTTACATGAACTTCAGATCGTACTGTCACCATGTTCAATTATAGCCTCACATCAGGCATAGTACCCCCTGAATGGCGCACAGCAACAGTTATCCCAGTCCACAAAGGTGGCACCACAATGGACCACGGGACCTATTTCCCTATAGGCCTGACTAGCCTGGTCTGCAAGGCTATGGTGCACATCATGGATCACTGTCAGAGACATTGGGTACCTCCCAACCTTTGACCCCTCCCTGTTTGGCATTGTTAAGGCCAGACCATGCCTCCTAAACCTGGTGGGCTTCTTAGAGACAGTTACCAAGGCATTAGATGAGGGTAAGGAGATCCACACAGCCTTCCTAGATCTTGCATAGGCTTTCAACACCATTCCTCCTTCTGGTATTATCAACATACCCATCCGCCTGAACATTAACCCCTACATCATGTGATGGTTTGCAAACTGGCTCACAGACAGAGCACACACAGTAGAAGTTGCATACCCTAGGTCCAACTGTATACCAGTTACAACTGCCATCCCCTAGGGCTCAGTTCTAGTATCCTCATGTTCGGTATATACTTCTCTGACATACAGACAAGCACAGGAGGGCTTTGGCTGAAAAGGTTTGCAGGCGACTGCCAACTAGGGGACATAATTGTTTCCCCAGCTGTTACAGACACCCACTGGAAGGGTCGCACTGAGACAGATACCTGGTGTTAATATCATGGCGTTAAGCTGAATGCCTAAAAGTGCATAGTCATCCCCTTTGGATATAACTAATTACCTGTGGACTACCACATAGGTGCTAGTCCCCTACATACAAAGAAGGTATTATGGGATCTGGAAACACCAGTAGATAGCAATCTCTCCTTCGATACCCATAATGACAAGGTGGTTAGAATATCCTTCTACATGGCTCCCCTAATCTTTAATGGGTTCGCATCCAGATCAGAGGGGCCATTGTGACTCTACACGTCATATCAGACCCATTAAAGGATACAACACCCCATTTGGGATATACCTTACAAGACAACTGCAACAGCTTGGAAGACCACACCAGTACCACACCAAGAGGATTACTGACCTCAAACAGATGACCTATGCAGCCCAACCTATGAAACTCCAGCTGTACTCAGTTGCATACTGCATACTCACAGGTGATCTCTGCTTGACATACAAGGCCCATGTCCAACCTTGTCTTGCTGGATATGCTCCACCTAAACAGAAGCACCTGAGAGCCACATGCTCTAGGGATATAACCTAACCACAACAATGAGTAAGATGTGCTGAACGGATAGATTCCTGACCCAGACACTCCCTATGCTTTGGAACGTGATTCCAATGTAAATCAGGCAGGGCCCCTCATGAGCTCTCTTCAAGGGAAATGTTGCCATGTGGATGGGAGACAGATATGTATGTGGGGATCACTGCAGTGGTTCTGCTGGACAGAGTCACAGGGAACTATTGGCTCTGCTGTTCAGAGGCACAGGGAACCAACCTATGGGGGTGGCGAAAGACAACACACGTTAGCTAGGCTTATAGATACCCTTGGTAAGACAGCCTAGTACCTACCTTTGTACATATTACATGTCTTATGTGCATGGATAGTTAAATTGCACTTCCATTTTACTTTGCTATCATGCTGATAAAGTGTCGGCTCACTGAAAGACATATGTATCCTGTTATTGTGTATTGTAAATGCCGATTGACATAACTAATGTTTGCCCACCATTACAGTAATGCTATGTAGCTTGTAATACATATCTGCCTACAATACTGTACATTACACAGTTATTGGCACAATATCCCACAATGCAAAACATACTTGCACAGTGGCCAAACCTTCCACATGTTATTCTCTGTATAGCACCCATACATATGTCTACAATTGCAATATATCAACATATACTATCCCCTGTTATAGCACATACTTGTTGGACCAACCCTGCCACTGACGTCGGATGGTGAGGAGTATTTCTGTTCAAAGCCCTTACATAGCATCCCTTGTGGTGTATGTGGTGTTTGCCTTGTGATCTACAGCAGTACACACAAATACAAGCGTGACTATGCTCAACAATACATCACTACAAGATAACTGTTTCCACTATATGGATTGCGTGCACTTTAAATACTACAGAATAGTACTACATACACAGACATACTGACTGTTCTACATACCTTATTAGTAACCCAACGTATCGTTAACAGTTGATTCAATCCTTTTCGGTTTGTGTTTCAATGTTATTTGTAATGTTCCACTGGTATATACAGATGGTTTGAATGTGTGATAATACATCCTTTTCTAGTTACATATTGGTAACATGTGGTATCCTGTCCACCAATTGCTATTCCAAAGTAGTTAACCGGATGCATGTCAGCTGTGCAGCTACTCAATTAGCCGATACCATGGCAACGGTGGTGTATAAGTGAGTACTCCTTTTAGGGGTTGTCCGTTTGCCTTACTTTCGAGGGAGACAGCCTAGCTGTGTTATTGTGATATATTTCAACAGCTATATGGAGACACACAGAGATATATTAGCTTCATGACTCCTGTGGACTGTGTGTAATGGCTAGATGATTTAGTTCTACATGTGAGTACAGCTGTTATATTTCAGAATAGTGCTACTTATGCAGGGTTTGTTTGTACCTGATACTTCTGCAGATGCTTATGTCTGGCAAGGATGTTTGGCCAGCTCAAGGCCGTATGGCTATGCATGAACTGTTATCTGGTGTACAGTGTGCTCACCAGACATCCTTGATTTGGTGTACAAGTGTAGCATACTGTGCTGTTACTCACTAATTGCTAACACATCCCGGTGTACACACAACCCTCTGAAACAGGATTAGTGCAAACAAACCCTATTACATCAGCAGCTGTTCCATTGCATAACAGCCGCTATTTCACGTAGGGCCATGTTAGTGCGTCTCTGACAAGGTATGTTAAGGCTTCTGCAGATGTCGTACAGTGTGTGAATGATATGTGATGTTATTACAGTTTGTATTGTAATATGTCTGGGTGTGTGGGTGATGTTTGTGGGTGTGCATAGCAAATGCAGGTGTGTAGGAACTGCTTTTATAAATAATCACTATGTGCGTGAGGGTTCCTTCCCTATATGAACACCTATCCGTTTGTGGACTACTACAATGGTATTTGCAGGCTGATTCATTAAGGCACTGTTATGTGGTTCCTGTATAGCATGCAGGTGATGTTAGTCCTTGAATCCCTTCGGTAATACATCTGAATGTAATAATGTGTTGCTACATGATAGCTGTATATTTCTGTCATAGGTATTTGCAGTCATTGTAGTTGTGTTGGTGATTGACCCTCTTTGGCTAGGGTTGCCACTTTTTCGTATGGCCATAGTGGGAACTTTTTGGGTCACACATCTGATTTTACAGGCCGACACAAACCCATGGTCAGTACAAGGGATAGAACTTTTCTTTCTTGCCTAATTATAAGCTTATTCTTGTAGCAGTTTAGTAGTTTATCCTGTTTCCTGTACCATGTAGGTACTTTAGATACAGAAATAACTATTGTATGCAACTATTACAGTACATATGGGGCATAATTCTGTCCTACAATCCCAGGACATTTGCCACGTTTAATATATTTGGTCAGGACACAACCGCCCAAAGAGGGAGTGTCCCTCACAAAGTGGAACAGGTGGTAACACTATCATTGGCTCATGTCCATAGCACATATTTGTAATGGTGTATAGGCATATACTCTCCATATCCTTTGTTCATAAAGGTTGGTAGTGGCGGAATGTGTGATTGCTATGGTCTATGTTATACACATATGTGAACACTTCAACCACTGTATACGGGAGACCTATGGAATTCCAAAAGCACAGTGTTCCGATGCACACAGTCCTGGGAACAGACTCCCATACCCCACATTACCGACATCAACAGTAACTCACGAAGGTAACATGAACATGGAACACACACATGCACACACAGACACACTGCTACGCAACACATCCAAACAAACTATCCTACACTACATATGAGCAGGTGGCCAAGCCCCCCTATACACCCCATGTAGGTGTCTGCGCCCCACACACCACCCACTATTTAATATTCTACATCCTAGGTCACACAAACAGACGCACAAAGCTAACCCACAACCACACATTACAATCCGCCAACAACACAAACCACAGACAGAACACACACTTACACACACTACAGCCCTAAGAAACACACGTACACACAGTAACCTACCCAAACTGCAACACCAGAAGCACTGACTAACTGTCCATTAACATCGTGAGATTACACCTCGTGCATCTGGTGCTTCGGTACTGTGTTCTTTCAGACCTTAAGTCTCGGGATTACGTGCGTCGGTATGTAAAGCAGTCGGTATGTGGTAGGTATCCCATTTATATGTACCTCCATGGTTATGTAGATGTTGTTAACCTATCTATATATCTACATATATATGTATATCCCCATATATTGACATATCTCTCTCTCTCTCTCTCTCTCTCTCTCTCTCTCTCTCTCTATATATATATATATATATATATATATATATATATATATATATATCTATATATATATATATATATATATATATATATATATATATATATATATATATATATATATATATATAAAGTATATATATATATATATATATATATATATATATATATATATATATATATATATAATATATATATATATATATATATATATATAAAAACATACACCTTTCATTGTGTTCATGCCGGTTTGTCCTATTTCAACACATTCCTACTTTTTGTGTTTTATCCTGTCAGTATACACGACTGCCATTAGTACATCTCAGGTAGCTTAGTGGTATGTTATTGTGATGAATGTGTACATGGTTGCGTGTTCTAATCATGGCAGTGATATCTTACCTCTCAGAGCAGGCACTGGTAGTGTAAGGGTGATGAACGCACATTTCAGCAGTTGTGTGTTCCACATGTTTATTATTCTGTGGAGAACTACCTATATATGCAAGCTGTGTTTAAGGTATACTATGTAACATGTACACATCTGTGAAGATACCAGTCAGGGATACTCCCCATTATTTGGAAACACATCCCTGATTACATTATACAAAACCCCTCACTAACACTCCGGGGAATCCTTGCAGAGTGGGTGGTGAAAAGTAGCTATACCCCTGGGATCCTGCAAGTGGCTCTGCTCCACAGAGGGACAGTTAGTTGATCGATGGGGTGGCAATAGCAGACACATTTTGCCTATGCTTATGAGTGGCCTCGGCAGTTGGCCATGTACCTACCTATCTATCTTTGAACCTGTACATACAGTATGGACACATGCTGATAGCTTAATATACTGTTCAGGTAATGACTTACCTTATGCTAATGGCGGTTGTGTGTACAATAGTTGAGGGCTGCCTATGTAGGATGCACACAGTAGACCATCTATACATGACAATTTACAGGTGGTCGTGTGTGTGCCATCCATGTTTTCCGTGTGTGCAGGTGGAGAAGGGTGTCAGTACATGAGTGCCTACACTGTCAGTGTGTGTGCTATGCATTCCCTCTTTGCCAAGGCATGCGCATACTGGGCATGCCTCCATCTGCTTACTGGGGCTAGCACAGGGTGTTCGTGGTCTGAGCCCCCCTGTGCCTGTGGATCCCTTGGCAATGATGGTGGGCTGTGAGGGCCTTCACCATTCTGTCCCTGCTGCAGCTGTTTCTGCAGGATCATATTGTGTAGCATGGCACATACTATGAAGATGTGGGCACACTTTCCTGGAGAGCACTGCAAGAGTCCACCACATATGTCCAAACAACGGAACCATGATTTCAGCATTCGAAACACGCGCTCTATGATGATTCTAGTTTCTGTGTGTGCCTCATTATGGTGTTCTTGTGTGGCTGTGTGTGCATTTCTGATGGGTGTCATCATCCACGGTTCCAGTGCATAGTCAGCATCCCCCACCAGGTGGTCATATGGGATGTCACCCCTGGCAAATACCTGATACAACTGTAAGGCATGCCAGATGTGGGAGTCGTGATAGCTTCCAGGACTGCCAGCACACACATCCATGATAATGCCCTGGGCAATGCACATGACCTGGCAGTTGATGGAGGGGAATCCCTTGCGGTTTATGTAGCACCTACCCTGCTCACCGGGTTGTGACTTGATGTGTATGTGCATGCAGTCTATTGCACCCAGTACCTCCGGGTAGTCCGCCACATGGTGGAAGAGATGCATATTGCTGGCCAACTCCTCCTGCATTCGGGGGAAGTGTATGTGCTCATTGGCATGTGGTAACATGGCATCCAGGAACTGGTGTAGTACCCTTGATGCTGATGCCTGTGAGATCCCCATGATATCCCCAGTTGGCCTTTGAAAGGTACCTGTGGCTAGTATTCTCAAGCATACACATACCTTCGTGTCCACTGGGATGGGTTCCCTCTGTTACTTCTGGCTCTGAGGCATGGCTGGCACAGCTCAATAAGTTGCTGTATGATGTCCCTGTCCACCCTGTAATGCTCTACTATCTCCAGATCATGTAGCCCCTGGTAGGTTACCCTGGGTCTGTACACTCGTCTCTTCCTCCGGTGCCTGAGGTGGTTGTCAGCATCATCCTCCACACCACCGTCGGTCCCCAACACATGCTGGTGAATCAAACCTATGGCAGCCCCTAACATATACATATTAAAAGTTCCCTGTCTGTATACACTAATGGTGCAGAGTGTCTGGGAATACACAAGTGTGTGTGTGGGGCTTTCACAACTTATACTATTCTGCAATGGATGATGCTGGTGTAATTGGGTGTGTTTGTGCTATTCTAGCTGCAGGGTATCTTAATTATTGGTTTTACAGCAGGTACTGCTATTGTGGGGCCTTTGGTGTTGACTTACGCTTGTCTGCCATGATTCATCTAGTGCCCTTTACTACTATTTTCAACCAGATTCACCTCCCATTGTCAGGCATGCATCCAGCTGCCACCTTTCTTGTTTTGTGCTTCCACAACCCAGGATTGTGTTGGGAAATGCGTTATGTAGCTGATCTACAGCAAGTTTGCTTTGTTCTGCTGTGACAGTTCTCTTTTCTTTGCTGTACAGCACCTCCCCTTTCCTGTTCTGCAGGTAGCTGCTAGCAGCCTTGTTATCTGTTGTCTATGGCCCACTGTAAGTTTCTAGGTATTAATTGCTCATTTGTACTGCAATTACCATGCTGCAGTATTTCCTTATTGTCTTCTCATAACCTTCCTGTTTCACCTAAGTTGCTCACCACGCACGCCCGGTTTCCGGCTTTTGAGCACGTTTTCATCCACGTTCACATGCACTTTCGGACACCCTGTGTGCTCTCAGCTAAGCATAGCTATGGCTAGGTACACACCTCTATCCTGCGGCTTTGCTTAGCAACAGGCAACCCGGATTACCAATGATCCAATGTGCTTACAGCTACAGCGGCGCACAGCTCTCATGATGTCATGTTTACCTCCAGGCCACTCCTCGGTGTTGTACCACTGTGCCGTGTGGTACATCCTTACGCCAGCAGGATGTTTGCGATTCAGTATTACTTGACTCATTTGCATGGCATTGACTACTAATTCCTAGTTACCGCACGGAACACTGCCACAGACCCTTAGCAACCCTAGAACCTTGGTTGTGGTGTAGCATGCATACCATTGATTATTATGGCGAAATCATGATTTGTCTTACATTGCAGTTTTATGACATCTAAATATATTTTCCTTGTGTTCCCATTTGCACACCCATGCACTGCGGTTGTACTTTGCATTATAGTGTGGCCATGACATTAAATGTTATTTTTTATGTGTTGTGCATGTTTTTTTATGCCATTGGCTGTATATTTAGCCATTGGCATATGTTAACATTGTAATACGTAAGTTTGGTCCGCTTTCATGGCTCCAATGTTCTGTTTGAAAAAATGTAAACCGTTTTTTTTTTTTTTGGTTTACATTTCTGCATGCTTACACTATGCCTGCACCACTTCATGAATTGCTGTATACCTTTATTTGCATGCTACACTGCTGTAGAATGGGTAATTAGCATACAAGCGCCGTGAGCTGCGCAGCTCTGGCGTACGCTGGTAGTGCACGTGGAAACAGCTCTTACCTGAATTGCTCGATGGCCATATTTGGCGCTAGATCGCTGACGCTACTCCAGCGCATGGCGTAAGCTTCATGAATCCTGGGGAAGATGTTAGAACTTGTGATCTTCTTCTAAGCAGTGTATAAAAAAACATGTATAGTTTGTAACTGCCTTCTGCTGGGAAATGCAAAAATTATACATAAAACATGAAATGCACAGCAGGCACATGAAACAGGAAGTGTACTTATTCTGTGCAGTGATTCTAAGATTTTTGACTAGTCCTAGGCCAGGAAGCTAACTATAAAAGTACAATTTGAAAGGGGGTAGCTACCAAAAAGCAGTAGGCACATGTGAAACTGTTTAATTGCACCTGTTGTTTCTGTATGGAAAATATATAAACAAACAATTGAATGAGGACTGAAGGAGTCAAAAACAAGAACTATCTTGGACCTTGTAGTGTACAGACCCTTGTGTATGTTTCTGCACTTATATCTTTGCTTGTAATATCTTCTGAAAATTCAGACAGCATACCTTAGGCCTCAGTAATTACTTTTAGCTATGAGCTAGCTAGGAGAAAGATAGACTCAAATAATATATGGATCAAGAACTTCCAGATGTACAAGCTAGTTTTAGAACTTGTAGATGCACCAGAGAGCAAATTGCCAAAACCTAATGGATAATGTAAAAAGCAGGGATGTTCCTATATATATATATATATATATATATATATATATATATATATATATATATATATATATACTTCTGATTTATTGACTACTATAAAGACTTTGACTGGGTGAACAATAACAAATCATAGTAAGTTCTTAAAGAAATAGGGATACCTCATTTGACACTTGTGGAATTTGTATGATAAACAAGAAATAACAGAACTGAATATGGAAAAACTGTCTGGTTCAAGAGTGGGAAAGGAGTAGAACAATGTTACGTATTACCCTACTTATGCAGTTTATATGCTGAATACATCATGCAAAGTTCTGGATTGTATGAGTCAGATACTGGAATCAAAATTACAGAGAGAAATATCAGCAATCACACATATACAGATGATTCTACTCTGAAGACTGAAGGTCAGCAAGAGTTGAAGAGCCTGTTGACAGGCAAAGTGGAAAGTGCAAAAGCTGGCTTGTTGCTCAGCATGAAAAATAAATTATGTTGTCTATAGACTTAATTCTTCACAGCTAGATGGGGAAAAAGTATATGCATTCATGGTTTTTATTTTCTTAGGCTCGACAACCTCTGTAGCTGATAATTGCAGCTATAAAATTAAAAGATACTTTTTTTCATTTTGACAGAAAATTATGTCAAATCAGGATAACATTTTAAAGTGCAAATACAGCAACACCAAAAGGAAAAAGCTTAGCAGTAGACTGATATTTTTCTTGTCTGTAATCTATTTGTTCAGAGTGATATTTTTCTTGTTTCATTGTACAAATTCATGTTTCTTCATATTTAACTGTTAAAAGTACTGCTTACCCATTTATTTACTTACTTATGTGTTAAGTGATAATATGGTAATTACTGCTACATGGTGATTGGCTGCTGGTGTCTCCTCTAAATTGCTAGATTGCTTCATACTACTGTTTCGATTTAAAATCATTTGCCTTATTATCAGGACTTGGAAAAGTAATGGGGAGCTCCCCAGTTAGGTACCTTGTACTGGTGACAGTCTACTTACCCTTCAGCCAGAACAAAACACAGTGTTGAAGAATATTTCAAGCCTTCCATGGAAATGTGTGTGTGTGTGTGTGTGTGAGTGTGTGTGTGTGTGTGTGTGTGTGTGTGTGTGTGTGTGTGTGTGTGTGTGTGTGTGTGTGTGTGTGTGTGTGTGTGTGTGAGAGACAGAGAGAAAGAGAAAATGTAACTCCTTATTTAAATTATAGATGCTATCAGCAAGTGAGCACTGGAAGGCAATGAAACACAGATAAAGTAGTAAGAAATGGATCTGGAAAGCCCAAAGACTCTTCTTGGTAGGGTTTTCAGTATGAAGCCTATGTACCCAGAAAAACATTCCATATTTATGCCATGCTCTTTTGGTTCAGCTGACCTTAGTGACTAGTTTAGTGATTTGTATTTGTGTGCCTTTTTATACTTTAATCGGCTTAGTGTCAGTGGTATGGCTCAAGAGACCATGCCTCTTGTGGTAATCAGATTTTTACATTTAGATAACTTATCAGTGGGTAGTGAAGTGGATCCAGTTATTGTGGCCTCCACCCACAGTACTCATTACAGTGGTGATACAGCTGGAATTCAAACTCCCATTTATCTTATCACTAAGTGGTCGTTACAAAGACGAGCAGTGCAGTGAATAATAAAACTGGACTTTACTAGCCTGAAAAAAAAATCAGTTTTTTCACCAAATATATGCTTACCCTGGTGGCCAAAAGGTAAGTATGCAGAGGTATGAACTAGGCATGGGTTACTAATTACTATTTTTTTTTTAGTTAGAATTGTTCAGGAAAAAGGCAGAAATGAATTCTGAAGAAGATGTCAGCATTACACCTGAGCAAGGAGTGTAAAGCTAAGGGGCATTTGCATGCCATCATGTCAAAAGAGGACATTGTAGTACCCCAGTGGTCAGCTGGACTAGCCTGCTAAATCCAGAGACAGACTGATGTGCAGTAGGAGTACAACATGCTGGAAAAGGATAGTCAAATCCATCTTCAAATGACTTTGAAACCTATGTGGCTTTAAAGAGACTTGAGCTAGCAATGAAACTTCTGTAGTTTGAGGCAACCAAGATATCTAAACAGGTGCAAAGACATCAAGAGCAAGTTAAAGAAAGAGAAAGACAGCATCATCATGAAAGGCAAATGTTGGTCCTTTACAAAAGGTGCATGGTAACTGGGAAGGGGAAAAGACAAAGCCTGGACACCAAGGTATGTACCAAATTATTTCCACTGTATAAAGAATGAGATGATTTTTATAGTCTCATTCAGATATTTGAATGGATACCTAATAAACACCAAACTGACCATGGACAGTGGACAGTGGGTAAGGAAAATATGTGCTGTCTCAAAGTTAAATGATTTACATTGTTTGAATTATGATAAAGTTAAACAATGTTTATTTAGAGGTTTTAAACTGCCTCTGAGCACATGGAAAGAAATTCACAGAATATAGAATAAAGGTAGATGACAGTGTAAATGATGTTCTTGCAGAAGTAAGCATTTGTTTTCAAAGGCAAGTAGATGGATGTATAGGCACTACATTTGAAAGGTCATCAGACTTTTAGTGAGGGAGCAATCACTCCGTTCTCTGCCTGAGAACATGAGAATCTGGTTGGCAGAAAGGAAGTGCAAAACTGCTGAAGAGATGGGAAGGAAGGAGGCAACTATCTAGCTAGCAGGTAGCAAATGCACGAGGTACAAGAGGACCTATGGGGTGGCCTTAGCCATCACGGCAGGATCCATGGGCAAAAGAGAAGCTACCAGTTCTAGCACATGCCTGAGTCTTAGGGCCAAGTGTTTTTTGTGTAACCAAAGGGAGCATGTATGATACCAGTGGGCACTGACAAGGTGAAGAGTAAAAATCACAGGAGACAATGTGCAGTCTAGCACTGTGACAGTGGTGCTTAGCCTGGAGACAGCTGCTATACTGAACTACCACTAGGGACTGAAAAATTATATCTCAATGGATGTTTTAACAGGAAATTATTTTGATTATGCAGGACCATGTATATATGTGCTTACATGCAGCCAATTCTGGATGAAGCACATGAGGAAGGCAGCAGTTAGGAGACCCAGACAGGACTATCATCTCCACCCAAGGCTGGCGATGTGGCTATTTGGGGGTGTGTCAATAGTAGTGAGTTTGAATCTCATCCACAGCAGCTGAAAGGTATTAGGCTTCCCTTGGAAGAGACTATTTTAAGCTGAAAGTTAGGTGGCAGTAGCCAGCCTTAGTCTGAGGCACCAGAGTCTGAAAAAAATCAGATTTTCTTTGAAGGGGACACTGGGGAAGTTAACAGAGAATGAACACAGATAGGTTCAGTTCTCAGGCCCTACTTTACAGAACTTGATGGTGTAGCCAAGAAAGTTCCTGATCCGCAATGGCAGGGTAGTCCATATACTGGGACAAAGAGAAAATGGACTCCTGAATAAGGGTTAGGTAGACAAGTGATTCAAAAGCTGGTTCTACCAAGGATGACTGATAGGCATTTCTAGCCATAGCCCCATGATATTCCCTTTTTAGGTCACATGGGCATAAAGTGTACAAAAAGAAGGCTTGTGCAGAAGTTCTGTTGGCAGTAACACAAAAGATGTGTGGAGATACTGTAACACGTGATCAGAAGCAGATGATTTACAAGAAATGATATAAAGCTAAAGGCACTTGGAGAACTTCTCTTAATATATGATTGAATTTGCAATGTGTGCTTTTCAGTGGCATGAAAACATATGAGAACTTGTGACTTTTTCTGTGCAATATATATAAAATATATATGGAGTTTTTGACTGCTTTCTGCTAGGAAATACAACAAAACATATACAATGTGGAATTTATACTAGACACTTGAAACAAGAACTATAAGTATTCCACCCTGTGATTGCAAGATCTATGACTTTCCTAGGTCAGGAAGCTAAAGAGCTATAAAAGCACAATTAGAAAGGAGACAGTGAGCCAAGAGAAGAAACACAAAGCCATTGGAAATTAAATGTGAAACTGTGCTTAAATATGTCTTTTGTTTCTGTATGAAAAATGTATAATACAAATAGCTAAATGAAGAATGAAGGAGGGAATAAAGAAGAACTATCCTGAAGGTTGAAGTGAGGTTTTTTCTAACTTAACACCTCTGACTAAGATATCCTCTGAATATTCAGCCAATGTATCCTAAGGATTAATAATTATTTTAGTTAAGAGCAAAACAGTTTATTTGTAGACAAATGTTTTTCTGTCTAATAATCTTGTTGGTCAACATGTTCATTCTTGTTTTTCCTTTGCATATTTATGCTCTCTCCTTATTCAACTGTTAGTTACACTGTTTAATCAATTCTTTCTTAAGTAAAGTACTGGTTTGTAACCACTTTTAAAAAGCTTGAAATCTATTAATTTATTTTACCTATTTTACCTTTTTGCTGACTGAGTGAGCCCACTGGCCACAACTGTCTCATTTCAGGGGCACGTCAGTAGCACTATCTAGTTAAGTGATTTGCTCAGAGTCACATAGGCACACAAAGGTGGAATAAATTAAATGCTGTATCCTGGCACAGGAATGAGCTCATTAGCCACTCAAGGTTTTGCTCCTCTGTACTGACTGATATAATATTTATTGCTACATGCTGATAAGCTGCTGATGTACGCCTTTAATTGGCCACACTGCACCCCTACACATTACCATATCTGTTTTCACTTGTTTGGCCTTTTAAGGAAGAACAGTAACTGGGAATTCATAAGTCAAGAAATCGGATGGGGGGGGGGGATAAGAAGTTTAATACCTGCCTTGTAATTTTGGAGAATATTACCTGCCTTCCCTGAAAATCAATGTGTGTGTGGGGGGGGGGGGGGCAGGAAAAATGTAAGAACTTATTCAAAGTACAGTTATTGTGAGGAAGTAAGCATTGAAAGTCACCACAGCTCTGAAGAGAGTGATGAGAAAGGTGGCTGGAGAGCTACATCAAATATTCTACTCAGAGGAATGTTCAGTGTGAAGCTTTTTCTTGGCCTAGAGGATGTAGACCCATACCTGGGGCAGAATGCATAGCTCCTGCTTGCCCTTGAGGCCAAGCTGCACTTACTAAATTGTTTAGTGAGTTCATATTAGTGTACCGTTTTATACTTTAATTTGTTTAGTACCAGTGGTGTGATGTGAGAAGCCATAATCCTGGGGACCACCAGATTTTTAGATTTAGAGCATTTATTGTTAGAAAGTGGAACAGATCCAAGGACTATACCCTGCCCACCATAAACATCATGGTGGCAGTGGTAGGATTCAAAATTCCATCAGTATGTCACCAAGTGGTCACAAGTGCATGACTTCTCTTCAGGAATGGGAGTGTAGTACATGTTCAAAACATATGTGTCATCAGTACTGAGCTGGCATTACATCACAAAAAATAACAGGGTTCCTATTAAGTTATCGAACTTCAACAAGTTCGGACCCTATATGGCCGAATACAGAAAAAAAAATAAAAGCTGCAACAGGAAACTAACTGTTGCCAGCAGGGGGCAAGCCCCCCCCCCCTGCACCCCCCCCCGCTCTTTCAATATACCAAATCCGAGACTGCAGTATAGTGCGGAAAGGGAATTATTTATTTTTGCCGTGTTTGAAGTTTTGAAACTTTGAACAGACAAGTTCGATATTGTCGTGTTCAAAGTTTCAAAACTTCAATCACGTAATAGGAACCCAAAATAATATGCATGCTTCCAATGAAGTATCAGTTGTATGTCATTGGTGATATGATAGCACCCCTGATATAGGCATAAATTAAATAATGCATATAAAATGAAGATGAGGTATGTACAAATATTTATACTTTTAAACTGTTAGCAAATGGCAGTCAAAAGGTGGCAAATTTCCTGAGATGTTTGCAATAAAATTTCAAGATACTGTCCTATACCAGGATGGCATATATAACAATATAACCATTAGGTTGCTTAGTGTGTACCAACAGTTTATTATGCTTCATACCTTTAATTTATGTAATGTATAATACATACCTGAGAATGAAGGAGTTCATAGGTTCATAGATTAGGTTCATAGATTAGTACTAAGCTAACTGCCCTTGCGAGCCAAAAAGTTTTATATGAAACACAGAAAGGATACCTGGCATACAAATACCTGTATGCAAATTTAGATTATGATCTGAATCAGCAGGACATATTAACAAACTATAACATTTTCAAAGCATTCAGTGGAAAAGAAAAAAATTATGTGTCAGTTTTATTTTAAACTTAACACATATAAATGCTATTAAAACATAGATATACAATAAAGATACTGTGTTTTTAAAATATCAGCCCTTAAACAGGCTCCCTATTCAAATATCTGCACTTGAAATGCCGAGTGCTGACAAGCTGAAAAAAAAAAAAAAAAAAAGACCAAAAACACATAAGTTCATATGTTCATAGGTGTGTACTAGGCTAATGGCCCTGGAGCCTTTACAAGCCTAGCCCATAAGATTACCCTGGCATCGTGCCACCAGACCTTAGTTCCCAGTGCCTCTGTCGAGTAGAGCCACTGGAGTGATCCCCCGGGTGAGTTTTCTATTTCCTATCCACTCATCGAGATTTCTCTTGAAGAGGGCCACTGAGGTGCTCTGTTTGACATGTATGGGAAGTCTATTCCATAGCATGGGCAGTCTCTGGGTTATGAACCTGTCTCTCCAGCACGTTCTGTTGATTGTGGTAATAAAGTTGAGGTCCCTGGACCATGTGGTGTGGAGGGATTGTGATTTATTTAGATGTAGCATTTCTAACAGAGCTGGGTCAGACATGTCTTTGTGAGACAGAGAATAGTTGGAGTTTTTTTAGTTTGTCCATATAGGATGTGTTTAAGGCCTAGGATCCTCTTTGTGAGGTACTTTTGTGGCCTTTCCAGTTGTTGCAGGTGTCTAGTGAGGTACATGCCAAATGGGGCATTGTACTTGATGATTGGCTTAATGAGGGAAGAGTAGAGGGAGACAATGACCTCGTTTTTCCTGGATGCAAAACCCTTAGTAATGAGATGTGCCACATAAAAGGACTTTCTGACCACAGTGGCAATGTGGTGGTCAAAAGAGAGGTTGCTGTCAACCTGTGTTCCCAGATCTCTTATAATGCCTCCTGTTGCAGTTGGAGTTTTTTTAGTTTGTCCATATAGGATAAGTGTTTAAGGCCTAGGATCCTCTTTGTGAGGTACTTTTGTGGCCTTTCCAGTTGTTGCAGGTGTCTAATGAGGTACATGCCAAATGGGGCATTGTACTTGATGATTGGCTTAATGAGGGAAGAATAGAGGGAGACAATGATCTCTTTTTTTCCTGGATGCAAAACCCTTAGTAATGAGATGTGCCACATAAAATGACTTTCTGACCACAGTGGCAATGTGATGGTCAAAAGAGAGGTTGCTGTCAACCTGTTTTCCCAGATCTCTTATAATGCCTCCTGTGTTCAGTGCGCTACCATTGATGTAGTAATTCATGGGAACCGTATTTTTCCCAAAGGGGATGACGACACATTATTTGGCACTGAGCTTAAAGCCATGGTTCTGACACCAGTCACCAGTGAGGCCTTTCTGTAGGATGTCAACATCACTTGGGGAGTTAATAATAGCTCCTAACATGCAGTCGTCTGTGAACTTTGTCGCCAGAGTCCCTTTGTGTTGGCCTGGACTTCAGAGAAGTAGATACCAAACAGGAAAGAACCCATGACTGAACCCTGTGGGACTCCACTCATGACTGGTCAGCAGTTTGACTTGGAGTCAGCTACTTTCACACTGTGGGTTCTATCAGTTTGCAACCCACCTAGTGATATAGGGGTTGATGCATAGCTTAGTGAGTTTTTCTATGATTTCTGAGCAGGGAATGGAATCAAAGGCCTTGGCCAGATCAAGGTAGGCTGTATGAACCACCTTGCCTTCATCCATAGCTCTGGTGAATGACTCAAAGACCAGGTTGAGCCCAACGCCCAACCTTCAATGAAGGCACGCCCATTCATGCATGTCTTTCAAATGCCACTCGACCATGGGGTGGACATGCAGACTCCACACAGAAGGTGCTCCAGCCGAGAATTGAACGGGAGAACCTCTTGCTGTGAGAAGACAATGCTACCGCTGCACCACCGTGGCTTAGCTTGAATGGTGAGGATTTCCAGTAAGTCCAAGTATGCATTATGGGTTACTTTGCTCACAGAGGGTGCCTATAGCTTACAAAGATATGATATGGGACTTTACCTATGGAAATCTAGACATGGAGAAGCTCATGCATGTTATCCTGTTTGACTAGTTTTGAGGTCAGTTTGTTGATTGAATCACCTCCACCTTTGGTCCTTGTTTGTGCAGTAGCTGGCCTGAATGTGTGGAAGAAATTGTAGCCCTGCACTGGCAGAGTGCTCGACGTGGCTTTAAACCACGTCTCAGTAACTGCACAGATGTTCACATTCACCAGAATGAGATCATCCTGAAGGGAGTGGAGCTTCTTGTTTAGGCTCCTGGTATTGAGCAGTAATGCCTTTAGATTCTCTTGGGTTGGTTTTGCTACCTTGGAAGGTTTGCCAGTTTGGCATTGTCTAAAAATGCACTATGGGCGAGGACAATGTTTTAACCAATATTCAAAAGCCTAGAGGGAACAGGTGCAGACCATCCTTAACAAAGCAACATGGTCTGTTGACCATATCCTCCATACTGATAAATATTGTACCCCTTGGAATGACAACAAAAACTATGCCAAATACTGAAGTCAGTCAGTCATCTTTTGTTCATTTTTTTGGCATCATCCTTGGTGAAGGTAGAATGCTGTTCAATGGTAGGCATACACCAATCAGTGACACACAGTCTGACAGTTCCATAATGTCTCTCTTCTTATAGTCTAGGGGGCCCATCTCTGATCATTTACACCTACATAGACTATGACTGAATAATACTGGTACTTGTGATCTAATGACTTGAGTGTATTGGTGATTTGGTGAATCCTGGTCCCTGATTGATAACTGGCCATTATTTTCTCCTTAATCAGCCTGGTGAGTGGGACATCTGTGTGTCTCACAATGGAGTCTCCTATGATTAATATATTGGGTAGTGTGGCTGGCTTGCCTTATGGGTTTTGAAATTGGCTCCATGTGGTATGGCTGTATGTGTTGTAGTGAGGCTGTATGCACTGTAGTGGGTGTTATTTCGGTGGAGTGCTGTTGGGGATGGTAAGGATTCTATTTGTAGGACAAATGCTTGAAAGTCTTTGGGTTTTTTAAGTGTTGGTCTGTGTGTTGGTGTGTGTTGGTACTAGTGTGGTAGGTGTAATGCTGACATTATTGACAACCAGATTGTTATTTTGCAAAACAAATGAAGAAATATTCCCTTTTGCTGCGGTGAACTGTCCAATAAATAATCCACAAACCAAAAGATAGCTGGTTTACCCAGGCTAACACTGTGCTGAAAAGCAAATAAACTGTCTGTGCAATCCAGTAATAAAAGTAAATCCAGAATTTAATGAAAAGAATAAAATAAAACAAATAAGAACAAAAATAATAAAAATTGAGTCCCTTGTCCAACGATAAGTGCTTTTGAATAGTTCTTCGTATTCGAAAGCGCTTATCGTTGGACAAGGGACTCAATTTTTATTATTTTTGTTCTTAATTTGTTTTATTTTATTCTTTTCATTAAATTCTGGATTTTAACAGAACTTTTATCACTGGATTGCACAGACAGTTTATTTGCTTTTCAGCACAGTGTTAGCCTGGGTGAACCATTTGTCTTTTGGTTTGTAGATTGTTGTTTTGAGTGCTTTTGTGTGAATGCTTTGCTTCTGGTGACATCTCTCACATACTGCATCTGTATCTCTAAAGATTATTAGGTTGCCAGTGGACATCAGACAATTACTACAATGTCTTAGGATGCCCATATCTACCAAGCTGCTGGCTGAGAAATTAGAAAAGTGTCCATCCATGGTGTCAGGTCTTTCTTAGCTGAACTACAAAGGGGTGACACAGCAGACTAACTTGGGCACTGTGAGGGTAGAAACTACAACTAGGCTATGTATGACTGAAGATGTGTGTCAGTGCTCCTCAGCACACAAACACATTTCCCTTTGTGCAATGAGTACTGGTAAAGTTAAAGGAGAAGTTTTATAGGGAAAACGTAGTTTCTAAGTTGCCTGCATCTATTCAAGGCTCTGCTAAACTCCACTGAGTGACACGCAGCAAAATTTATAGAAATGTGACTAAACCACCTAAAAAGCCTTCTGGCCAGTGAGAACATCTCATGTTAAGCCTTCCTGTGGTTTTTCCAGCTCAGACAGACCAGGTTACCCTTTCTACTTCTACTAGAATTGCAGCCCCAGACTTCTTAATGTAAAAACACACTTTAGTTACCAAAATTCAAAATGTACCAGAAACAAGTCAAACAACTAGCCACAGCAAGTAATCACAAGGCGATTCTAAGGCATAAAATTCAGCAATGAGGAACACATACTTTCAGGGAGTTTCAAAGCACACTAATAGCAGTTAGATCAAGAAAAAGCAAATACACTTTATAGTGATGAAATACAGGAGAAAAAAACAGAAGAATCCAATAAAATATTGTGAAACAGAAGCAGTCTTCAAAAATAGCTTAGAAAAGTATAATATTTCAATTTAAAGTACTTATCTTAGCCTGGATAGCCCCAGATGAAAGCCAAGCACTCTGAGAATGCAATTCTAGATGCCAAGCATTTGACCCCTGAGGAACTAAGCTAAGAGCTGAGCAAGACAGCAAATTTATAAACTCAAAGAAAAGTGACTAAAACAGCTAAAAAGCCCACTGGTCAATGAAACAATCACACTTTAAGCCACCCTGTATGTTTCCCAACTTGGGCAAACAAGGCCTCCCTTTCTACTGCCTACTAGAATTGCAGTCTCAGTCTTCTTAATATGAAATCACACTTTAGTTATCCGAAAGTGTTGTCAGCTGCAACAAGTAATTCTCATTTTAAGCCTCCTTGTGTGCTGCCCAACTCGGACAGACAAAGCTACCTTTATACTGTCACTACAATTGTAGGACTAATTTTATTAATTTAAAAATACACTTTAGTTAGCAAATTTTGAAAATGTATCATAAACAAATCAAGCAATTAATTACAACAATTGATTCTCACTTTAAGCATCTTTGTGTGTTTCCCAACTCTGACAGACCAGACCAGGCTACCTATCTACTGCCACTAGAACTGAAGTCAGTCTTAATAATTTAAAAACACACATATAACCAAAGTGCATAACACTGCTAGTGACTGTCTATATTCAAGCAGTGTAGGTAAAGTATGGAACCACATCCTGTACAAATAAAACTTCACCTATCAAATCAATAGATCTGCTCCTGTATATTTCCAGGATAAATGCCACTCTAAACTTCAGCTTGTCACATCATCAAAACATTTCTGTTCACTCATAATCCTATGCCCAACAACCAGTCCTCACCAGCAACTAAATAATTGCACTAGTGTCCCAGAGCCATAGACAGTTTTGTGGTACTGCTCACCAGCCCACCTCTATAATATAAACCTTATCATAGCAATATATGATGGCCTCTGAACCAGCTTGATCCCCCATTTCTTGAGTGCAATGTTGACATTTTCTGCCCTATTGAGTTCATTTCCTCACTTCTATTGCTTTGAGTTTCTAATCACTAATCACAAGAGCTATTATCTACTTGGTAAACACACTAATACATCTCTTCAAATGCATAAGCATCTTTTATACTGTAACAGTTTCCTATATCTTATATGAATATGTATGTAATTGTTAAGGTATATTACTAAATGCATATTCATGCATATTATTGAATAGCTATTTACATTTTTTGTAATGTGTTGGAGCTTTTCTCTCTAGACCTCCAATGAAAAGGGATTTGTACCAAACCTGGTCAGATAAAATAAAATATAGATAGTGAAGAAAAATAGTGTCAGAGACACACACTTCAGCAAAAATTGTAAAAAGTAAAGAAGGATACAAACTGTCTCCCTAGAAACAGAAACCTTTGTCTGAAATAAATATGCAAATTATTCTGACAAAAAATACCTAGCTTGCTCAAATAAAATATTATCAAAGGTTAGAAGAAAAAAAGTAAAGCACTTAAGAAATACAAGGAAATGAAAAAATGGGATTACTAATAACAATAGCAGTTAAAGCAGGAAGAAGGAAAGCTGTCAGACAAGCTAGCCAGTGCAAAGAATAAAAAAGGAGAGCAATAATCCAAAAATACACAAACTCCAAAAACAGTGGATTATGTGAAGCACACTCGTAGCTTAAATAATCTCCAAAGAATTTATTAACGCAAAACAAATTAAATTCACAGCTTTTTCATCCAACAAATATCAGACTTCTTCAGATAAACAACGAACTCAGCACAGTACCTCTATATATATATATATATATATATATATATATATATATATATATATATATACACACACACATCCTACCAATTAAACAATAAAGGAATTAATGTCAGTAACCTTTTTTTAAAAGGGCTAGAGTTCTAGAAAATATAAATATCAGAAAGAACATATATAAAAACAGTAATGCATAACATAAAAATTCATACATGTATTAAAAATAAATTATAGAACAATGTCAGTATCAGAAATGGTAAAAGCAAAAATGTAAGGTACTCTTTGTAAATATTAAAACTACCCTAACAAAAACAAAATACAATACACTGAACCACTGACAACTTAGCCAATCGCAATTTCAAAAAGGGTGTTAAAGAGATATTATTGTTTAAACCAGGGGGTTTATTCACCTGTAAAGTAATCTGCCAAAATGTTTCCCTATACGCCAGTTGGGATTCCCAAGGTCCCCCCCTCGGATCCTAAGAGACCATTTCTATTGCAAAGAACCTGTACTTGGCATTGGGACAGGATGTAAGATGTCTAAATAATGCATTGTGATTATTTTTGTTACTAATATTATTCATGTGCTCATAAATTCTCCGTTTGAGCTGCCTCTCAGTTTTCCCCACATAAAATCTTTCACATACACTGCAAATAACTAGGTAAACCAACCCGAAACTATTGCAGTTAAAATAACCTAGGGAAACCACAACCTTATTTCTGGAGGCAACCAAAACTTCTTCCTGATGGATAATATGAGCACACTGCCTACAGGCACCACACCTATATGCCCCTTTTCTTTTATGTGAAAGGGCAGATATATAATTTGCCCTCTCCAATAAACTCTTGATGTTTTGTCCTCTCCTGTAAACCACCTTAACTGGTTTATCTTTAAGATTCGGCAAATCAGTCAATTCAAATAATTTTTTTACACTCATTCTCAACAATTTTTTTGATGTAATATACATTACCACTAAAATTAGTGATAAAAGCCCTGTTGTAACCTACATCCGTACTGTTGAGAGCTCCATGTATGTTTGAAAAATCAATACCCCTTCCCAATATGGGACTATATTTGTCTTTCCTACCCTGTGCTATTTCCTGATGAATGCTAGAAATTAAAACATCAGGGTAGCCTCGTTCCAAAAACAAGTCTCTCAACAAGGAACATTCCAACCGAAAATCAACCTCATCAGATGTCATGCAACTAGCATGAACATACTGTCCTTTAACAATCCCCTTCTTTTGAAAGAAGGGGGTGCGCACTAGTAAAACTAATGTATGTATTCGAAAAATTTGGTTTTCTGTGAATAGTTGATTTGAACCCTTGCTCATGTTTGAACCCTTGCTCATGTTTGAACCCTTGCTCATGTTTGAACCTTTGCTCATGCTTACTTATATGAACATCTAAATAATCCACACATTCAAAACTAACTTGGTGAGTAAACTGAAAGAACTTGATAGTGTGATTAATATACTTGATAAATTCTTCTAATTTCTCCAAACTGCCTGTCCAAAAAATATAAATATTGTCCAAAAACCTGTATATAACACTCAGTATTGGACGTATGGACAGTTTTTAATGAATTTCTTTTCCCAAGTAGATACTACCATGTCCGCAAATATGGGGGCACAATTAGCCCCCATTGCCACTCCAGTTTCCTGCTTAAAAAACTCACCTTCGAAAAACAAGAAATTATTTTTCAAAACTAATTCAGCAATTTCCAAACACACATAGATCTCCTTTTCAGTTATTTCGGGTCTAGTTCTTAAGGCTTCTTCCATCCAAGCAAGACCTACTTCATGTGGAATTACTGAAAAAAGATCAACTACATCCACTGTAACAAATTTTAACTCAGGTGAGTTAAATTCATGTTGCACTTTACTCAAAAATTCCCAAGAATCTTTCAGTAAATAGACTTCTCTACCCCATAACATCTTCATCTTCCAATCAAGAAATTTAGCTAAAGGTGAAATTTTAGCACCTTCAGACACCACAATTGGATGAAGGGGGGATCCTTGGTACACTTATGGATCTTGGGTATCCCAAAAATTGATGGTACCCTCGGGGTGTTGTTCTCCAAAAATTTTAAGGTTTTAAAATCTATGGCACCCTGATCAAACAGGTCCTTAAGTATTAAATCAATTTTGTGGTATGATATATTTACTTCATTAATGGAAACCTTGCTGTACCTACTGTTGTCATTGAGAATGGAAAACATTTTACCCTCATAAATGATTTTGTCCATAAGTACCACTCCCCCACCCTTGTCAGGTTCCATGACACAAAGGGAAGTATCCAAACATAATTGCCTCAAAACCTGTCTTTGTTTAATATCCAAACTGGAATGTACCCTATTACCTTCAAACATTTTTCTAATTTCATTTTCCATAACATTTTCAAGGTTTTTAAGTTGAGGGTGAATAGGGGGATTAAAAGTACTATTCTTCCTGAGCACATCCACTTCAGGAGGGCTCTGGTTATTACCAAATAGGTTTTCAAGATTCAATTTTTGAATAAACATTATTAAATCCAAAATTACCTGAGTCATGTTACTTTTCTTATTAGGAACAAGTTTAAAACATTGTACAAACAAGTCAAAAAATTCATCAGTGACAATAAAATTACTGTATTTAAATACATGAAAGCCAGATCTAGAAACCACTTGAACATTATCGTCAACCTGTACACATTTAATAACATCAGATGCAGTAAATGTCCCCTGTACCCCCTCCCTCCTGTTGGTAATTCCCCTTGTAAAAATGGTTGTAGTTGTAGTTTTTGTTACTCAATCTATCAGATCTATGGGCTAGGGATTCCTGAACACCATTGGGAATATTATTCCCTTCCTCAACCCCTGAATTGTCACAAACTCTTTCCTGCTGTAGAAAGTTGGGACAAGAGTTCCTCTCTAAAATCTCCACCTGATCAAACTGCTTAGGTGGTGGATACTGTTTACCTTCCTGACACTCCCTAATGTCTCTATCTAATTTCCTATATTTTCTCCTTAGAATGTCATCACATTTTTATCAACCACATTCTTAATTTCAAAATATTTTATCTTCTCCGATTCAACATCAAATAACAAGTCCTTAGTAATGCGAGTGTTATACAATGCAATTTTTTCTTGTATTAAAACCATATCTCTTTCATTGTTTTTCACTATAGCTTTTAAAATGTCTAAACCGCAATTGTCAAAAAACAGCTCTTGGTGAAATTCAGACCCAGCTAGAACATTATTCGGATATTTAAACAGTCTCAGACCTTTCGGTACAATGCATAAACGTATGCATTCATTCAAATAGTCATTGTCAATGCACAAAGTTTTGTACCTGGTAAGGGCTTCCCGTAAAAGATTTAAATTCTCTCTGTAACTCTCTGATGGTTGTGAAGATGTAGCTACAGACTCCGGTTTGTTAAATACCGGCTTATCATTAAGCCATTTACTAAAATCGCCAAAAGAGTTATTTATAGAAATAAACTGTCCGTTGTTGCCCCTAAAGGAATTAGGAGCTGCATTACTATTAAGCCCTTCTCGCAGGGCTCTAGGAGTAACATCAAAGTCCAACAAATTATTTCCTGTTTCCCATGCATGCACACCAAGAGAAGCTTAGGGAATCGGTGATCGTAGTTGAGTATCTCTGTTGTTGAAAGCTTCTTGGCTCCCAGGTAAATGAAAGCTGGACAGTAAATCAACCCAGACCTTGACCAAGTGGAGTTAAAAGCTCAACAATTTGAGTCAATTGACCCGTGATTTTACGGAAATCGCCAACTTGAACTCCTCTGAGACCATCCGTGTCGCCAATGCTAGGTGAATGCCCTTCACTCTCCATAACGCAAAAACCAAAGAATAAAAAAGGAGAGCAATAATCCAAAAATATACAAACTCCAAAAACAGTGGACTATGTGAAGTAGCACGACACACTCATAACTTAAATAATCTCCAAAGAATTTATTAACGCAAAACAAATTAAATTCACAGTGTTTTCATCCAACAAATATCAGACTTCATCAGATAAACAACGAACTCAGCACAGTACCTCTATATATACACATCCTACCAATTAAACAATAAAGGAGTTAATGTCAAAAAAGGATAAAAACTGTCTCCCTAGAAACAGAAACCTTTGTCTGAAATAAATATGCAAATTATTCTGACAAAAAATGCCTAGCTTGCTCAAATAAAATATTATCAAAGGTTAGAAGAAAAAAGTAAAGCACTTAAGAAATACAAGGAAATGGAAAATGGGATTACTAATAACAATAGCAGTTAAAGCAGGAAGAAGGAAAGCTGTCAGACAAGCTAGCCAGTGCACTCGAGAAAGGAGCAATCATGTAATGCATAATAGCTTGAATGACTGCATGGTTAATGGAAACTCCTGTAGCTAGTTGTTTTTTTCTTTTTTGTGTGTGAGGTTTAGTTGATTTTTTTTTTATTTATGTCCACAAATCTCTGACTGTAAATATTGGTGTGATTATTTTACAAATTGAAAATCCAAAAAGAACTTTAAAAAAAAGAAAGAAGCAAAACATTTTACAATTAAATAAAGGAGCAAAAAATGAAACAGGAATGGCAAAAGTGAAGAAAAAAATGGGGATGGGTAAAAATCATGGTAAAAATAGCCTGTTCTGTGGTATGGAATAATTAATTCCTGACTGCAACCCAAATGGCCCAGAAACTTTGCAGCAATCTGGGTTCTACCAGGCAGGGAGAGCGTGATGGGTGGTTGATGCCCATTCCACAGCAGTGATAGTTCCTACTGGATGCAAGGGGAATACACCTGGATGCAGCAAGACATCACAAAACTTGCAAATCAGTGCTCTGCATTGTAATTGGAATAATGTGGGTGGAATCACACCAAATACCAAATGAACCTGGAATTTCAATCTTCACTTCTGTGGATTAAAAATGCAAGATAGCAATGAGCATTAGAAACCTATACATAGAAAAGCATCCACTTTTCATGGCTGCCTAGATAATGAATACTTTATGAGATGTACAAAGTATAACAAGTGCGGCTTATACTAACCTGTTACTGGAAGTGACAAAGAATACTCATAAAGGTAGAGCTAGTAATACATCCAATGAAAATGTCAAAAAATCATGGGGTTTGGAATAAAGTACAGCCGGGTGACGTCTCCAGGCGTTTCTACAGTTACACTCTACTGCTCCTCTAGGCATCAAATATTGCCTGTTCATATTTGCATTAACAATTCCAAAACCATGTTACATACAAGGTATCTGAAAATTTTATCTTGAAGCATACATGATAGCAAACACAATTGTATTGATATATGACCTCTGTCAATGGGTATTTGTTAAAAATGAAAGGTGATAACTTCAATTTTTAAATGCTGAAGCCACGCCCACTAGGAGTTAAAGGTACACACTCAAAAGAGCTCTACTGGAGGGAATGAGTTAAGACTGAAAGAATGAGGGTACTGCATGTGATTTCACTTCACATGAAAGGAAGCAAGAATGAGGCTGAAAACTACTGAGTAATCAGTTTGATCTCAGTTCTAGGGAAATTATAGACTCTTTGCTAGGGAAGATAACCTTGACATGTGTGGAGGTCAGTGGATGTTGGACCTATGGCAGGATGTCTTAACACCAAGAAGGATGTGCAAGGCAAACCTAAGAATACTATGATTGATTAATCCAGGCTGTAGTCTAGAAATGAATTATAGGTGTACTCTACTAAGTTTAAGTCATAGAGCTTTTGACAAAGAAAAAAAATCACAAGTACAAGCACTGCTCTCAAGAATTACATAACTTTCAGATATAGGTGACTTTCTCGAGGCCTACAGAAATTACTATATGGAACATTTCCAAAAAGAAAATGTATATATCGATCAATTAAATCTAGATGAAAAATGTTCTAGTATAACAAAAATACCATAAAAATTAAAACTAGATCTGCAAGCACCCATATCCTACAAAGAAATTACAGATACAATAAAAGAGGGTAAAAATAATAAAGCTCCAGGTACAGATGGCATAATTATGGAAATATATAAACTTTTTCCTTCAAAGATATTGTCCCTCTTCCATAAAACTCTATTAGAAATTTAGTCACAAGATTTAATACCACCCTCTTGGAGATATTCCTTAATCACACCAGTCCTAAAGGAAAACAAATCCCCAAACCTCTGTACCTCAAATAGACCTATATCATTATTAAATAATGACTATATGATATTTATGACAATATTAACTAACAGAATGAAAATACCACTATCCAAAATAATAAATAATGATCAAACTGGATTTATATATCATAGACACACATATGACAATATTAAAAGGATAATTATTCTTATAGATTATGTTAATAAAGAAAATAAAGAAACATTCATAATAGGCTTAGATATAGAGAAAGTGCAAAACACAAAAACAGGCTCAGTTTATGGGAAGTATACAAGTTATACTGAAGTCAATGCAGTCACGTTAAATATCCAACGCTCTACACAAAAGAGTAGAGCCGGGTTGTAGAGGACAGCTCTGCTTTGCAAAATACTTATTTCAACAGTAAACACAGTGTCAAAGTCACCATTAATCGTTCATTCGAACCTGCATGTCCACTGGACAATAACTTGTATAAAGAACACGCGACCAGCATGTGAAATAAATCCAAGCGTCCAGTGTAAACCACGTTTATTAAATAATTAAACAGGGCAAGCGCTTTCAACGAATCTTCATCAGGCCACTAACAAATATACAAACTAACATCCTTTTAATACAGAGAACTAAATTAAACCGTGATGTCATTTCCTGTTATACGTAGAGTATTTTAAATGATCATAAAATTGTCTTAAAATGTAAAAATATAAAAGACATTGTGTGAGCAATATGCGGTAAAAAATACTTCAGAGCAAAACAGCATATCACGCTCTGTTAACTGCTGCTACTTATGTGCAATTTAACAACATTAATATATAGAAAATATAAAAAATATATGAATTAGCAGCATTTGACTATAATCTCATTAAAAGCAATAGTAGAATAAAAATGATATAGGCATATATACAACATACGTCTATGTCAGCATACTTCGGAGCAGAACAGCATATCACGCTCTGTTAACTGCTGCTACTTATATGCATTTTAACAACATTAACTTATAGAAATATAGGCATATATACAATATACGTCTGTGTCGACATACTTCAGAGCAGAACAGCATATCACGCTCTGTTAACTGCTGCTACTTATATACATTTTAACAACATTAACTTATAAAAAATATAGAAAATATATGAATTAGCAGCATTTGACTATACACATTATAATCTCATCAAAAGCAATAGTAAAATAAGAATAATATAGGCACATATACAACGTACGTTGTGTCAGCAACAGCATATGCTTTCAAATTTTATAATAGCTATTGCTACATATATCATAGAAATAAGCTGTATATATATAAAAACACTCATAAAAACATACTATATGATAGTTAATAAAGTGCAGGATTATGAAAAAATGTATATATAAAAAACGATCCATTGATTGATTTCCAAGAATGTTGAATTGACACATATGTATATATGTGTATATATGCATATATATACACATATATGCATATATGTGTATATATGCATATATATACACATATATGCATATATATACATCTCAGGGATAGGATAACACTGTATGTGTGCTACAACTCATATTTAACACAAGGCTACAGATAAGCCAATGAGGTTATATAACAAGATGGACATATGAGTATGGGAGAAGGAATATGTATAATAGGTTATGGTAGAAAGGAAAATGGTATATGTGTATGCACAAATATAGAGGTAGAATCAATCAAAATTCAAAAATACAGTATATTAAATGAAGGAAAGGATCATCAGTGTAGTTTCCTGGCTTTAAGCATTGGTTTAATGGAAACTCTGTCATTGAGACCCGGGTTTAAATCAGCCCTAAGTCGGATGATCCATTTAACCTCTATCTGTTCTGTATTATTAAAAATGTCCCCTCTTCTAAGTGATGGAACATTATTTTGAATTACTTGGAATAAGAAACTGTGTTGCGTGGATGTATTTGACACGTGCTTAGATAAAGCATTAGAAGGACATGAGACCTTAATCTTATAGAGGTGTTCCCTAATTCTATCTTTTAACTTTCTGTCCTTTTTTCCTACATAGAATGCATGGCAATGTGTACAGGTGGCCAGATACACCATGTGACAAGTGTCACAAGTAGCAGAAACTGTAAAATTAAACTCTTGTCCTGTAGTGGGATGACTAAATTTATCAGTATAGAACGGTCTATGAGCAGGGGAAGGCAGAAAAAGAGACCAGCAGGATCGATACAGGCTGGTCCTACACTAAAAAAGATCTGGCAAGGGACCAAGAATCAATAGTGTGGAATATATCTAGTAAGACACTAACGGAAGAAGAACAGTATGTTCTAGAGAAGGGATTAACTTTTATTCCTTCTAGTAGAAGTAATATCACAGACAGCATTATTGATCTAAAGATGTTTGTACGAAACCTCCAAATGAAAGTTGATTTTCGGAATAATACCAGTGTATGTCACCCTTTTAGAAAACCAAGTACATATATATACATTCTTGGAAATCTATCAATGGATCGTTTTTTATATATACATTTTTTCATAATCCTGCACTTTATTAACTATCATATAGTATGTTTTTATGAGTGTTTTTATATATATACAGCTTATTTCTATGATATATGTAGCAATAGCTATTATAAAATTTGAAAGCATATGCTGTTGCTGACACAACGTACGTTGTATATGTGCCTATATTATTCTTATTTTACTATTGCTTTTGATGAGATTATAATGTGTATAGTCAAATGCTGCTAATTCATATATTTTCTATATTTTTTATAAGTTAATGTTGTTAAAATGTATATAAGTAGCAGCAGTTAACAGAGCGTGATATGCTGTTCTGCTCTGAAGTATGTCGACACAGACGTATATTGTATATATGCCTATATTTCTATAAGTTAATGTTGTTAAAATGCATATAAGTAGCAGCAGTTAACAGAGCGTGATATGCTGTTCTGCTCCGAAGTATGCTGACATAGACGTATGTTGTATATATGCCTATATCATTTTTATTCTACTATTGCTTTTAATGAGATTATAGTCAAATGCTGCTAATTCATATACTTTTTATATTTTCTATATATTAATGTTGTTAAATTGCACATAAGTAGCAGCAGTTAACAGAGCGTGATATGCTGTTTTGCTCTGAAGTATTTTTTACCGCATATTGCTCACACAATGTCTTTTATATTTTTACATTTTAAGACAATTTTATGATCATTTAAAATACTCTACGTATAACAGGAAATGACATAACGGTTTAATTTAGTTCTCTGTATTAAAAGGATGTTAGTTTGTATATTTGTTAGTGGCCTGATGAAGATTCGTTGAAAGCGCTCGCCCTGTTTAATTATTTAATAAACGTGGTTTACACTGGACGCTTGGATTTATTTCACATACTGGTCGCGTGTTCTTTATACAAGTTATTGTCCAGTGGACGTGCAGGTTCGAATGAACGATTAATGGTGACTTTGACTCTGTGTTTACTGTTGAAATAAGTATTTTGCAAAGCAGAGCTGTCCTCTACAACCCGGCTCTACTCTTTTGTGTAGAGCGACGGATATTTAACGTGACTGCATTGACTTCAGTATAACTTGTATACTTCCCATAAACTGAGCCTGTTTTTGTGTTTTGCACTTTCTTTTTACTATCAGGCAAGGAGAGCGCTGTGGGCATTATCTTTCTGTTTTTTAGATATAGAGAAAGCCTTTGATTCCCTAAATTGGAACTATTTATTCAAAATCCTAATGCTATTTGAATTTCCTGCATCCTTTGTTCATCTCCTAAAGAATATATATACAAATAATTTAGCGTATGTCAAGTGTGGTCCTTTTACCTCTGAATCTATACATATAACAAAAGGCACTAAACAAGGATGTCCCATGTCACCAATTCTATTTGCTCTGGCTATTAAAATATTGGCAGATTCAATTTGTAACAATATAAAAATCAAAGGGATAGATATTTATAAACAATACAATGCTAAAGTAATGCTATTTGCTGGTGACATATTACTAACATTATCTAATACAAAAGAGACATTACAAAATTAGATATATTAACTGACAAATTTCACATGACTTCAGGACCCCATTTCAATAAATCAAAATCAAAATTTGTATGTTTAAATAAAAAAGAACTGCAGACTAAGGGGGAATTACATCACAGGGAATCAAGAATCTACCTTAAAATATCTAGGAATTGAGTTATGCAAGGATAATAATGAATCAGCCTCAAAAAACTACAATAATATCATCAATACAACTAAAATCTCTATGGAAAAATGGAACAAAATAATATTAACATTTGAAGGTAGATTAAAGTTAATAAAAATGGTTTTACTGTCCAAGATCCTATATATAGCCTTGGCAATACAACTGTTACCAGAAAGGAATATACTTAAATAAATAAATTCATGCCTAATAAAATTTTTATGGTTTCTCAAAAGAAACAGAATAGCTTTAATGCATCATATCAGACCATGGAAACAGAGAGGATTGAACTTTCCTGATATAGAAACATATATAAAAGCATCAATATCTAAAACAATCTCAGATTGGATAAGTCCAAATTACTCTGAAAATTTGAAAGAATTACTCACTGTAATATCAATAAATGAATTTGATTTGCAAAAAAATTTCAAATAACAGGTAAAAACAATTTTCCATGGCACATATGTATTAGTATGCAATATAACATAACTAAACCCACTAAAACTCGTATGATTAATTATTACATTGACTCTTTTAGGAAACTTATTAATGCAAATATAGATTTAAAAATCTGGTTTGATCTTTTAACACCATTTATAGTCACAAAGAACTTTCTGCATAAAATATATAGAGAAATTATTAATTCCTAGGAACAGAAAGGATTTGTTTGTTGGCTCCAATGTATCAAATAACTAAATGTTTTAGATATGCAAGTAATAAAAACAACATATAAAATTTCACAACAGGAGTGGCTAACTTTACAGAGTATTCTGTCATATTCACAAGATTTAAGTAGAATAACTAACAATTCTTCATTTAAAGAAATACCTAAATTTACGAAATACATATATAAAATCATATATAATGACTTTGACATGGGAAACAGTATTTCAAAATTTTACAAAATATTGATAAACTATAAAACAACACCCAAAACCTCATATAGGAAATATGTAACAAAAAGGACACTCAATACAGTTAACTGAAGATATTAAAACAAATATCTTATTATCGATAAAATATACATCCTTTACACAATACTGGAAAGTTTTTAATTGGAAATGCTTGCACAGAGCATTCTTAACCCCAGATAGAATCAGTAAAATTAGTTCTTCCATAAAAGGAATATGTTGGAGATGTGAGCAAGTACACAATGCAGACTGGAACCACATTTTCTTTGATTGTGTTAAAATTAAGCCATTTTGGAATGGTATTAATAACTTTCTACAAGCTTTATTTAATGAATCATTCTATTTAACTAAAGCTCTTATATTATTAAATGTGAACGAAGATCCTCATTTGAATAGGTCAAACATGCAACTAGTATGGACTATACTTGCAATTTCAAGGAAGCATATAACAAGAAGATGGAATACAAACACAATACCAACTTTGGAAGACTTCTACAGCCTACTGAAGACCGCAGCATTATTGGAAATTAAAATTAAAGAACTAAAAATTTATCCAAAGCCATTTATCAACAACCCTTGGGGAAAAGTCTTATCATTGATTGACACTATACAATAATTGATCAGACACTCTGATCATGCATTGGACATTCTTATAAAGTAACTGTATACATTAAGATCTGTTATAGTGTCAAACTAATGTAAATAGTGTACATAACAAGCACACACCAACCACAAACTGATATAAAAAGCCAGATAGAAGCCAGTAAGATCCACAACCGATTTATTGATTGAGCGTTTCGTCTCACAATAGAAACTTCATCAGAATACCATTGTAACAAAAACCTCACCTTTTATACATTGTCTTAATCACATAAAATGACATCACTTCCTATGTACAAAAAGTGAATTCATACATAAATACAAATAACTACTTAAAATTACTACATGACATCATCCTGTATAAAACACTTACATATACAATTCTGCTTTAAGTTTTAAAATAGAACTAATAGAAATTGCACTAAGTCCTGGTGCCTCAGAGGCATTAGTTCTCATTTGCCATCTGAGCTTCTTCAGTTCTAGATATTCATTCAGAGCCCCCCCCACCAAAAGTGACTTGTTCCATGACAGTGAACCTGAAACTGTGTCCTGGATGCAAGCCAATATGTGCAGCTAGGGAATTTTTTGTTTCATTCCTACCGATGTCATAATAATGTTGGTAGATTCTAGCTCTCAGTGCATTGATGGTTTTTCCTATGTAAAAACATGGATATAGGGAGCACTTAGCTAGATATATAACTCCCTTACTGCTGCAAGTGAACTTGTTTGTATTATATATACACCATAATTGGGTATATATACCTCCTTGCCTTCCAGGATATATTTGCATTGCATGCAAAATCCACATTTACCATGCCTCCTGTCCATGCATTTGTCTTTCTATAGGTTTCCATCATATTTTTTATGCTGGTGTTTTTTTATAGACAATTTTGTGGAATGTTCCTACCAAGTCAAGGTATTCTGGGATTGCACTGAATGTGTGCCAATTGTGTGTTAAAATCCTTTTACTATTGTAGACCTGTTTGTTAAATCTAAATATACCTGATTTGTTGAAGTGTTTCCCTTCATTGTGTACAACTGCTTCTTCGCTATTCTGTGCTTTCCCTAACAGAGGAATAAAATGTCCATTTTCTCTCTTTGTTGTAACTTCCTTCAATATCCCATCCACAAATGTTTCTGGGTATCCTCTCTCTGTCAGCATGTTTTATAATATATTCAACTGATGTACAAATTCATCATTTTCTGATACCATTCTTGCTATCCTAACCCCTTGCCCTTTTACTAGAGATTTTTTCTGTGACAGTGGATGGCAACTATCGAAGTGCAGGAGGGTATTGGAATATATGGGTTTTCTGAAAATATTGGACGCAAATTGTTTGATGTTCCTGTTTTTTTGTAGTGTGATGTCCAAGTAATGGGTGGTATCCCATGTACTATTACTCGTGAATTCCAGAAATTCGGTGCTCTGCTCTATAAATTCCAGGAAATTATGCAATTCCCCCTCACTTCCTTTCCAGAAAACAATAATGTCATCCAAGAAATGACCATAAAATGTCCAATAATCAGTAAATACACTTTTAAACACAATTTTCTTCAACCAAAATGCCAAGACAATATTGGCGAATATGGGGGCACACGCTGCCCCCCTTGCTACCGCCCCTGCACTGTCGAAAAAGTTGGCCTTCAGAAATAATAATGTTCATATGTAAGACCAACTCCATCAAAGTCCTAATGGTGAGAATGCGTCCATGGCTAATATTAGAATGTTGGCACAGGAAGCTGTAAAACCACTCAATGCCCATGTCATGTGGAATAGCTGAAAATAAATCTCTTACATCAATGGTGGTGAAGATTAAATCATCACAGTATTTGTCATTGGTTATTTTACCTAAGCAGCCCCAGGAATCCTTTAGAATCCATGGGCAGTCTTTGAGTACATTTTTAGCTATCAATAAACCTAGCTATAGGATATGTTTTTGAAGCTCTTGCACCCACTATAGGTCTAAGAGGGGGGGCCCCAAAGATCCTTGTGGATCTTCAGGACTCCAAAAATTGTGTGTATTTTTGGATGCTTTACCACCATATATGAATGTTCCTCAGATGTAATCTCATGGTTCAGTACTAACTCTTCCAAAGTTAAGTCAACTTTTCTATAGGAGATGTTTTTCTCATTAACACTTATTTCATCATATGTATCAGTATATAGTATGGTTAGCATCTTATTTACATAACTATGTTGGCTCATGATGATTAGGTCTCCTCCCTTATCGTGCTTCATTGCCCTGATGTCAGCGTTACCGCAAATGTCTTTTAACATATCCATTTCTTCCTTTGTGATGTTATATTTCTCCTCTCTACCATTTCTCTTAACATTCATCATGTTCCTAATATTATTCTCACACATTTTTTCAAATATTTGAACAGTGGGTTGTAATGGGGAGTTAAATACACTTGTTTTCTTACATATATTCCTTTCCATCTGTTGTCACTTTTGTGCCTTTAAAATAACAATCCAAGTTAAGCTTCCTAGTGTAAAGCTTTAAATCAATAAGAACTTCATCTAAAGTGGCACTTTTGTTGGGCACAAAGGACAGGTCTTTTTTAAACACATTTGCTAGTTGCTCACTTATATCTACATTACTGTAATTGTATATTTGAAAGTCACAGTTTCTGTTACAAATAATTTTATAGGGTATCACTTCATCTATCTATTCCTGTTCTGTGTGTAATTCATTCTCGAACCCCCCAGGCCCTCTTGTTGTTGTATTGGTTCTGGTTGTGTGGGTAATACCCCTCTCCCTCCCTCCCATGGTTCCTCAGTCTCTCAGTCCTCCCCAGGGGGGGTATTCTAAAGTGTTTGGTATATAAGCACTATCTTGTATTTCTACTTCCTGGGGTTCAAATACCTCCTGGCTAGTAGTTATAACATCTTGCCCATTACCTATCTGTCCTAAAGGGGGTAAAGGGTATGCTTTCCCATCCCTATACTCCCTTTCATCCCTTGCCAGTTTATGGTTCTTATGATCTTTAATATCATTCACAGTGCAATAAATTCTGTTAAATATTTTAAAATAATCCATCTTTTTGGATTCAAACAATAAATCTTTATGTATGTTATTGTCAACAATTTTAATCTGGTCGACTAACTCGGCCATTTTTCTGTTATTGTCCTTGATTAAACAGTTGAGCAGCTCACAACCCTGTTTGTTAAACAGTTCTATAAGTTCTTTATGTAAGAGAGAATCACTTACCAGTCCTGAGG